>NW_023397461.1:775187-917687 GCF_011125445.2 Fundulus heteroclitus | reverse complement strand
CAAGTTTGAGCTGGCTGCCACCTTCCTACGAGGACTTATGACCGTTTTTTATGGTCAAATTTTGACAATTTTTGCATATCTCCAGAACCGTAAGTCGTAGAGACATGGGGACACTTCCAGCGTGTCCGGAGACCCCAAAAATGGGGAGGCGGAGCTTACTTCCATCCCTCTATCTGCTTTCATTTTTTGTCAAAATTCATTTTTTATGGTCAAGACGTGGTTGTTATCCTATAACCTAACCCTAACCCTAACCCTAACCCTAACCCTAACCCTAACCCTAACCCTAACCCTAACCCTAACCCTAACCCTAACCCTAACCCTAACCCTAACCCTAACCCTAACCCTAACCCTAACCCTACTTAGGGTGAGCACCGTTTTTGTGTACTTTTCGGAGCATTTTTGGGCCTTTTTTGAAAATTCCTGGGGGGCTAACCGAAGGTCACAGGGTCATGGGGCGTGGCTTGAAAAATAGCCCCATCCCTCGTTACCCATATGACCTACCCTAACAATTTTTCACGCCAACCCTTGACCCGGTGCAGCCCCTCAAAGAGGTCAAAGTTCACCGAAAACCAGTTAGTTAGTGAACCTAAATGACAACCCTTGTTGTAATACCGTTAACTGCCACCAGGTGGCGTATCGCCATTATGGATCATTCAATCATCCTAGATGGCATGTGCTGCCATCTGGTGTGATATGTGAATCATCCTAGATGACAAATGCTGTCATCTGGGATGATATGTGAATCATGCTGGATGGCATATGCTGCCATCTGGGTATAATTTGAATAGTGCTAAATGACAACATGCCATTTTACATAAAGGGTAAGTACCTATCATTCCATTTAGGAATATCAATGAACCATCCTAATTGGCAGGTACTTCTGGGGTGAGTGTCTTTAATATAGGACCAAGTGTGCCTGCTCTTCAATGACAGGAAGGTAAGTACCTATCATTGAAGAGCAGGCACATATGGCCCTATACTGAAGGCACTCACCCCTTAAGTACCTGCCACTTAGGATCAGGGGAACCAGGGGACACATGCAGCTTCTCCACCCAAGAACAGAGCTCCCTTTGCCCGCATGGAGGTGGGCTGACATCCCCTTTGGACCTCCAGAGAACCAGGGGCCACCCATGGAGCTTATTTACCCAGGACTGGGGGACCCTAGGCCCACATCAATCTCCATGGAGCAGTCCCTGGTTCTCCAAAACCACCATGGAGCTCCAGAGAACAAGGGGCCACCCATGGAGCTTATTTACCCAGGACTAGGGCATCCTAGGCCTGCATGGAGGATGGCTGAGCACCCCATTGGACATCATCCCTTAAGTTCCTGCCATTTTGGAACATCTATAAATTATCACAAATGGCAGGTACTGGTGACTGGTATGTAAGATCATGTGTGCCTGCTCCTAAATGACAAGAATGTAAGTAAGTATTTGACATGTACTTACTTACATTCTTGTCATTTAGGAGTAGGCATACATGTTCCTACATGAAAGCCACTCAGTCCCTAAGTACCTGCCATTTGTGATGATCTATGAATCTACCCGTCACCTATAGAAACCATGCATGCCACTCCAAGGCAAAAAGTAAGGCTTAAGTAATGAAGCGAGACATTTCTTAAACAATATTTACATTTATTTACAAAAAATATAACACCATTATCAAGAATTAAATAACTATATTACAAAGAACAATAAATAAATAATTTCTTAAACAATATTTACATTTATTTACAAAAAATATAACACCATTATCAAGAATTAAATAACTATATTACAAAGAACAATAAATAAATAATTTCTTAAACAATATTTACATTTATTTACAAAAAATATAACACCATTATCAATAATTAAATAACTATATTACAAAGAACAATAAATAAATAACTATTGGAACTTTCTTTGTCTGGCCCTCAGGCGAAACACACGCGGTGTGCTCCGCCGCTGTCGCTCCCGCAACCTGTATAGCATTAAGGGGCTTCTTTTTGGTGTGAATGACAGACTTTGTCGGCCCCTTTTCCTCTGTGTGTCCTGGGACTCGTCCTGGGACTCATCCTGGGACTCTGCCTGGGACTCTGGGGACTCTGCCTGGGCCTCCGTGGACTCTGCCTGGGCCTCCGTGGACTCTGCCTGGGCCTCCGTGGACTCTGCCCTGGCCTCTGGGGACTCCTGGCTTGTGGAACCAACCCTGGGTGCTACTCTCTGAAATATAACAAGGACAAGGACGTTTAAATGTCTGCCATTTCAGAACATCTGTGAATGTTCCTAGGTGGCAGGTACTTTACATCTGCCATGTAGGATCATGTGTGCCAGCTCCTAAATGACAGGAAGGTAAGTACCTGTCATTTAAGAGGAGGCACACATGATCCTACATGGCAGACATAAAGTACCTGTCATTTCGGAGCAGGCACATATTTTAAAACGAAAAGACTTACCCTCTTCTTCTTCACAGGACCCTCGCCTTCTCCCTCATCGCTGGAAGACTCCAGGATGACAGGCTCCGCCACTTTCCCGGGACCTGAGACTGCCGGGTCCGTAGCCTCCTGGAACCTCTTACGCAGCTCAGACAGCTGTGTAGCTGTCTGGTGCATTGCGTAGAATTTCTCCGCTGTGGCGGTGTCATGGCACATCGTTTTGCTGACCTTTGTCCGGGTTCCCGGGGACAATGCATCTCTAGCCTTTAAAGATAATAGAAAGTGTCACATACTTCACTTTAATTTAAAGTTTTCACATGAAAAAAACTGACATGATTACTTACATATGTTGCTATCGAGGTCCTAAAATCTGTAAATGTGGGGGAACCTGATAACCCCATTTCTGCCCATGCGCTCTGGAGGTGTTGTTGTAGGTTCTTGATCTTCTGGTAGTTCTCGTTGAAAAATACCAGGTCAGTGGATGGCTGAAGGGTTTCCCTTATTTGGAGCCACTGCTCCAGCCATCCAAACTCCTCCACTGTGAGGTACACTTGGGCTGGCCCAAAAGCCCGATTTGTCTTGTGCTCTTTCACCTGTGGTTCCAAAAGAGAGGGTAAGTTGCCTGCCATGCAGGGTCATCTGTGAATTATCATAAATAACAGCTTCATGTCTGCCATTTAAGATTATCTGTAAACGGTCTTAAATGGCAGGCACAACATCATTATGCTTACGTTAATGACAAAGCCCTGGTCTGCGGTCCTGGCGTCAACCCGCGCCTCGTCCACTTCGGCCAGGGTCATATTGGTCAACACGCCGGTTCTATGGCCATATATACTGGCGAGGTATACGCCAAAGTAGCCATAGAACCGGCGTATGTTGAGTGAGCTGGGGTCAGTCTGGATGGTGTCTGCAAAAACATAAATTAAGACTCAGGTAAGTGACTGCCATTTAGGATTATCTGTAAATGATCCTAAAGGATAGAAATGAAGATGTCATTTAAGATCATCTGTGAATGATTCTAAATGACAGGCACTCAGGTAAGTACTTGAACATAGTAGAATTTTAAAAAAGTATTACCGAGCAGTTGGGGGATTTTCCTGCACGCCTGCCTCTGACACCTCCTGAGGTCCTCCTTGGCAATCACCCTTCTGATCTTGTGCTTTTTGACCATTATCTGGCGGACGTTGACCCATTTCTTAAGCTCTTTAATATCAGCGGACACTGCTCTTAGGAGGCCAATCACTGCCTTTTTCGGGACACGCGAGGTGCTTGGTGGCGTGTCCCGAAAGTAGCCCGCGAACTCCATCACATTCAGGAGGTAATTCCTAGTGGTGTTTTCTGCCTTCCCCTCTCTGAGGAGCTTCGCCGGCCACCTGCTCAGAAAGAAATGTTTTAACTTCAACATGAACACATGCTGCCATTTAAGATCATATACAAATGACCTTAAATGGTAGAAATGAAGCTGCCATTCAAGAACATCTGTAAATAATCCTAAATGGTAGAATATATCATAAAACAAACATGCATCAGAGAGATACTTACTGATGAACTCGATCAAGGTCCTGCAGAAAAGTCCAATTGGGGAGTATTGTCCTTCCCTTGTTCACAAATCTAAGGAAGGACATTACCCGTCCCAATTTGGACTTCTGGTTTTCCACGTGTTTTTTGGTCCCGATGGACCCCCTCAAGTGTAACCAGTACTCCTCCATGAACTCCACTGAATAAAAAAAGGTTACAAAAATAACTTGTATAGTTTATAAAATAGAAAAAACTTTAACAAGCAGTGACATTACTTACGGATGGGTTGAGGAAAATCTTTGAATCCCCTCAATGGGAATCGCGATTTTGCAGCCTTCTTTGGCTCCTCAGAGGATGAGTCTTCATCCTCATCTTCTGGGGGGTCCACTTGTTCGGATGACCCCTGGTCTGCCTCGACAGGCCCCCCACCGCTCGTCTTTTGGAGGGCCTGCTATAGGTTAAAGGGTAAGGTTTAGCATTCTGCCATTTAAGGTCATCTGTGAATGACCTTAAATGGTAGAAATGAAGCTGCCATTTAAGAACATATACAAATAACCTTAAATGGTAGAAATGAAGCTGCCATTTAAGAACATATGCAAATGACCTTAAATGGTAGAAATGAAGCTGCCATTCAAGAACATCTGTAAATAATCTTAAATGGTAGAATATATTAAATACTTTTACATACCGTTTCAAATGCGTGGAGTTTAGCTTTTGCCTTTTTTAGCCACTTCTCCTTTGTCCGAAGCTGCTTCCAAAGCCTCCTGTTTTCTTCTGCCATTTTAGAGCAGCTGGGGCAGGTTGGAGGATCCGGCTTGGACACCTCAGTTCCTGGCTGATTTTCCTCCTGTCCGAGGTCCAGGCCTGAGACCAGAGGAGGGGTGGGGTCAGTAGCCCTGAGGGCCCTTAAGGCATCCATGGTCACCTGTTTTTTAATTTTTTTAATAATTTTCTGGAGTTCTCCATCGTCCACCTCGGGATGGCCTGTGTCCAGGTGCCTATCTACCCTGCTCTTTGAATAGCCACATGCCACAATGGGACAGGGCAAGTGGCGGAAATTTACCCTCCCTGTCCCATAGTTAATCAAAATTCTTTTTTCTTTTTTATTCAGGATGGAGTGCCGGCTCGCCAGATGTTTGCCTAAGTAGTTGTACGGGATTTGGCATATTGGGCAAATTCCCGGGGATTTTGGCGGAGTCATTTTATATTCAAGCTGAAAAGAGAAATGACAGCTTTAAATACTTTGAGTGGACTGCAATGGCAGCCACTAAATGCTATTTAGAATCAGGCAGGCAAAATTGCCCTTAAATGTCTTCACAAATAAACACATTTTAACTCTATTAAGCCATTAAAACACACTCCCTCCCATTTAGAAGCAGAAAACAACTTACCGTGTCTCAGTGTTGAAGACCATGTGCTGAATGCTCCGGTGTTGCGCCACTTAAGCACCCAGGTGCTTAATTGGGGTTTCCCACCCTCAAAAGCATGGGGTGCACGCTACGGGGTTTCCTTCAATCAAAAGCAGGTGCTTAATTGGGGTTTACCACCCTCACAAGCATGGGGTGCATGCTACGGGGTTTCCTTCGATCAAAAGCAGGGGGTTGCCACTTGGGAGTATTTGTCAATGCTCTGAGATGGCAGACTGAGCTACCAGGTTTTTCCAATAGTCCCTGCCACGTGGGACCATCAGTGAATGATGCTAATACGGGGTTACCTTCGATCAAAAGCACGTGCTTAATTGGGGTTTCTCACCCTCACAAGCATGGGGTGCATGCTACGGGGTTTCCTTCGATCAAAAGCAGGGGGTTGCCATCTCAGAGCATTGACAAATGCTGTGAGATGGCAGACTGAGCTAACAGGTTTTTCCTTTTGAGATAGTCCCTGCCACTTGAGACCATCAGTGAATGATCCTAAATAGCAAATCCTTAACGACCTGTCAATTGAGATCATCTGTGAATCATCCCGAATGGCAGTTACGTAAGCTGCCATCTGGGATCATCCCGGAATTGTCCTAAATGGCAGAGTACTTTGACTTGCCATCCAGGTATCCCTTTGAATAGGATTTGGCCCCAGCATGGGGTGGATAGGGATGTAACAGGGGTAGCCCAGGAAGATACAAGGGTCTGGAGGGATCCTGGGGCCTTACACCAAAAAACCCCTTCCGCAGGTTTATAGGAACTGAGTTCTGTGAAGACCATTGCCATCTGGGTCCATTGGCAAATCTTCCTAAATAGCAAAATGCCATCTTGGAGCTCCAGGCTGGAGGATTGGTAGGCTGGGTACTGGTTGAGATTAGGCCCAGGGACAGAGGCCCTTCCCGGGTGAGAGGGACCGGGAAGGGCCCTGGGTCTGGAGCTCCAGGCTGGGTGTTGGTTAAGTTTAGGCCCAGGGACGGAGGCCCTTCCCGGGTGAGAGGGACCGGGAAGGGCCTTGGGTCTGGAGCTCCAGGCCAGGTGTTGGTTAAGTTTAGGCCCAGGGATGGAGGCTGTTCCCGGGTGAGAGGGACCGGGAAGTGCCCTGGGTCTGGAGCTCCAGGCTGTGAAGACCATTGTCATCTGGGTTCATCGGCAAATCCTCCTAAATAGCAAAATGCCATCTGGGGTTCTTGGGGCCTCTGCCTGGGTAAGAGGTACCGGGAAGGGCCCTGGGTGTCTGGAGCTCCAGGCTGGGTGTTGGTGAAGTTTAGGCCCAGGGACGGAGGCCCTTCCCGGGTGAGAGGGACCTGGAAGGGCCCTGGGTCTGGAGCTCCAGGCTGGGTGTTGGTTAAGTTTAGGCCCAGGGACGGAGGCCCTTCCCGGGTGAGAGGGACCGGGAAGGGCCCTGGGTCTGGAGCTCCAGGCTGGGTGTTGGTTAAGTTTAGGCCCAGGGACGGAGGCCCTTCCCGGGTGAGAGGGACCGGGAAGGGCCCTGGGTCTGGAGCTCCAGGCTGGGTGTTGGTTAAGTTTAGGCCCAGGGACGGAGGCCCTTCCCGGGTGAGAGGGACCGGGAAGGGCCCTGGGTCTGGAGTTCCAGGCCGGGTGTTGGTTAAGTTTAGGCCCAGGGATGGAGGCTGTTCCCGGGTGAGAGGGACCGGGGAGGGCCCTGGGTGTCTGGAGCTCCAGGCTGGGTGTTGGTTAAGATTAGGCCCAGGGATGGAGGACCTTCCCGGGTGAGAGGGACCAGGAAGTGCCCTGGGTCTGGAGCTCCAGGCTGTGAAGACCATTGTCATCTGGGTTCATCGGCGAATCCTCCTAAATAGCAAAATGCCATCTGGGGTTCTTGGGGCCTCTGCCTGGGTAAGAGGGACCGGGAAGGGCCCTGGGTGTCTGGAGCTCCAGGCTGGGTGTTGGTGAAGTTTAGGCCCAGGGATGGAGGCCCTTCCCGGGTGAGAGGGACTGGGAAGGGCCCTGGGTCTGGAGCTCCAGGCTGGGTATTGGTTAAGTTTATGTCCAGGGATGGAGGACCTTCCCTGGGTGAGAGGGACCAGGAAGGGCCCTGGGTGTCTGCAGCTCCAGGCTGGGTGTTGGTTAAGTTTAGGCCCAGGGATGGAGGCTGTTCCCGGGTGAGAGGGACCGGGGAGGGCCCTGGGTGTCTGGAGCTCCAGGCCGGGTGTTGGTTAAGTTTAGGCCCAGGGATGGAGGCTGTTCCCGGGTGAGAGGGACCGGGGAGGGCCCTGGGTCTGGAGCTCCAGGCTGGAGGATTAGTAGGCCAAGTGTTGGTGGTGATTGGGCCGGGCACGGACACTTAGTCTCCAATAGCAAACCCTAAACTCCCTGCCGTTTTGGAGACATACGCAGTGGCGGGGCACTTGCCATCTGGGTCACATTGTCAATAGCACATGTGCCATTTAGAATACTTTGTAGCTATACCAGGGGCACAGAAGTCTTTCAGCCATACCAGAGGCGCGAACACTTTGCCGTTTCGGATTATTTGGTTATAACACAGGGGGGGTGCTTAAGAGTGGGTACCCCGGTTCGGATGGAGGTTCAGGTTATGGAGGTAGGGGTCCATGGTGGCATGGATGATCCAAGGTGGCATGGCTTTGCCCGGGCCTGGTTGCTGGTGGCTGGGTAGGGATAGAGGTTTAGGTTACGGAGGTAGGGGTCCATGGTGGCATGGATTATCCAAGGTGGCATGACTTTGCCCGGGCCTGGTTGCTGGTGGCTGGGTAGGGATAGAGGTTCAGGTTACGGAGGTAGGGGTCCATGGTGGCATGGATTATCCAAGGTGGCATGACTTTGCCCGGGCCTGGTTGCTGGTGGCTTGGTAGGGATAGAGGTTCAGGTTATGGAGGTAGGGGTCCATGGTGGCATGGGTGATCCTAGGTGGCATGGTCATCATTGTACTGTATTCAAGACATACTGGACCTCCAGACAACCAGGGGTCGACATCCACCGTCACTACCCAGGACTGGAGAGCCCTAGGCCCGCATGGAGGTGGACTGACCAGCCCCTTGGACCTCCAGAGAACCGCCCTACTGGTTCTCTGGAGGTCAAGAGTGGGGCTGCAGTCTGACCTCCAGAGGCCCTTACCCTAACCCCGGTCAACCCCCATAAACTTCTCCCCAAACTTCAAGGTGAAACTAAGGGGTCAGCCTTTTATAGTCAATCATGTGGTTCCAGTAGACTAATGGTGGGAACAGCAGAAGCTAAAACTGAAGAATATGCCTGTAGCATGTGTACCCAGGGATGGTGCACCCTGGCCCGCATGGATGTGTGCAGACATCCCCCTGGACCTCCGGAGGACCAGGGGCCACATGGAGGATCTGTACCCAGGGATGGTGCACCTTGGCTGGGCAACGACTTCCATGCATCAGCCCCTGGTTCCCTGGAGGTCCAAGTGCCAGCAGAACCAGGGGCCACATGGAGGATCTGTACCCAGGGATGGTGCACCCTGGCTGGGAAATGACTTACATGGATCACCCCCTGGTTCCCTGGAGGTCCAAGTGCCAGCAGAACCAGGGGCCACATGGAGCACCTGTACCCAGGGATGGTGCACCCTGGCTGGGCAACGACTTCCATGGATCAGCCCCTGGTTCTCTGGAGGTCAAAGGACCAGTAGAACCAGGGGCCACATGGATGATCTGTACCCAGGGATGGTGCACCCTGGCTGGGAAATGACTTCCATGCATCACCCCCTGGTTCCCTGGAGGTCCAAGTGCCAGCAGAACCAGGGGCCACATGGAGGATCTGTACCCAGGGATGGTGCACCCTGGCTGGGCAACGACTTCCATGGATCACCCCCTGGTTCTCTGGAGGTCCAAGTGCCAGCAGAACCAGGGGCCACATGGAGCACCTGTACCCAGGGATGGTGCACCCTGGCTGGGCAACGACTTCCATGGATCAGCCCCTGGTTCTCTGGAGGTCCAAGTGCCAGCAGAACCAGGGGCCACATGGAGGATCTGTACCCAGGGATGGTGCACCCTGGCTGGGCAACGACTTCCATGGATCAGCCCCTGGTTCTCTGGAGGTCCAAGTGCCAGCAGAACCAGGGGCCACATGGAGGATCTGTACCCAGGGATGGTGCACCCTGGCTGGGAAATGACTTACATGGATCAGCCCCTGGTTCCCTGGAGGTCCAAGGGCCAGCAGAACCAGGGGCCACATGGAGCACCTGTACCCAGGGATGGTGCACCCTGGCTGGGCAACGACTTCCATGCATCACCCCCTGGTTCCCTGGAGGTCCAAGGGCCAGCAGAACCAGGGGTACCCATGGAAGATCTGTACCCAGGGATGGTGCACCCTGGCTGGGCAACGACTTCCATGGATCAGCCCCTGGTTCTCTGGAGGTCCAAGTGCCAGCAGAACCAGGGGCCACATGGAGGATCTGTACCCAGGGATGGTGCACCCTGGCTGGGAAATGACTTCCATGGATCAGCCCCTGGTTCCCTGGAGGTCCAAGTGCCAGCAGAACCAAGGGCCACATGGAGGATCTGTACCCAGGGATGGTGCACCCTGGCTGGGAAATGACTTACATGGATCACCCCCTGGTTCCCTGGAGGTCCAAGTGCCAGCAGAACCAGGGGCCACATGGAGCATCTGTACCCAGGGATGGTGCACCCTGGCTGGGCAACGACTTCCATGGATCACCCCCTGGTTCCCTGGAGGTCCAAGGGCCAGTAGAACCAGGGGCCACATGGAGCACCTGTACCCAGGGATGGTGCACCCTGGCCCGCATGGAGGTGGGTTGAGCACCCCCTTGGACCTCCTGGGAACCACATGGAGCATACACCCAAGTCATAGACTTAGAAAATAGCATGAAGACCCATTGCCATTTAGGATCACCTTACAATGACTCCTAGTGACAGGCTGGACAAAGATTGGCACATGTGCATATCATTGTTCTTGTCTCAACTTAAACACTTAGAAAAATTAAGGCCATTGCCAATTAGGATCATCTAACCAACCATCCCTCGTGGCAGGCCGCCCCTCCCCCACACACTCCCAATGGACCAGCAGCACTTAGACTTAGAAAATATCATGAAGACCCATTGCCATTTAGGATCACCAGCCAACGACCCCCTAGTGACAAGCCACCCCTCCCCCACACACACTCTCCCAATGGACCAGCAGCAGTCATAGACTTAGAAAATAGCATGAAGACCCATTGCCATTTAGGAACACCAACCAATGACCCCTAGTGACATGCTATTAGTCTAGTGGCTCCTTATAGATGTATGGATGCGAGAAGAACCAAGGGCACCCATGGAGGATCTGTACCCAGGGATGGAGCACCCTGGCCCGCATTGAGGTGGGCTGAGCACCCCCTTGGACCTCCAGAGAACCAGGGGCCACATGGAGCACCTGTACCCGGGGATGGTGCCCCCTTGCCCGCATGGAGGTGGGCTGAGCACCCCCTTGGACCTCCAGAGGACCAGGACATTGATAATTGTTTTCCAGCTTCTGTACATACTCTTGATGGCCATGGTGATTAGAGACACCGCCCCCCAACTGCGGGGCCGGGGTTCGATACCACCCTTGGCTGTCAAGGTTTCAGCTGAGTATACCTGTCTCATCAGACACATAACAAGGATACGTCCCATTGCATCACGTGACCCCTGTAGTCGAGTGGTTAGTGCTCCCGACTCTCATGTGGGAGAACAGGGTTCGACTCCTGGAGCTGACAACACTTTTCCCTTTTCAATATATGGACAGTCGAAGATAAAATTACTATGAGCCATTGTCTCAGCATGGTTCCCCAGCAGCCAAGCGGTTAAGGTTCCTGGCTGGAGATGGAAGTGGATCTGGTTCGAGTCCCAGATGGGTCTTCCTTGCAGTAAGAGCGTTGACTACTAGACTACTGGAACCATTTTATTTATTAATAGGGTTATTGCCATTTAGGATCACCATCCAGTGACCTCCAGTGGCAGGCCGCCCCTCCCCCTCACACACACTCCCAATAGACAGCAGCACTCATAGAAAATAGCATGAAGACCCATTGCCATTTAGGATCACCAGCCAACGACCCCCTAGTGACAGGCCACCCCTCCCCCACACACGGCCAATGGACCAGCAGCAGTCATAGACTTAGACAATAGCATGAAGACCCATTGCCATTTAGGATCACCAGCCAACGACCCCTGGTGGCAGGCCACCACTCCCCCACACACACACTCCCATTTGACCAGCAGCACTCAAACTTAGGTTAAGGCCCATTGCATCACGTGACTGCAGTAGTCGAGTGGTTAATGCTCCCGCATCTCATGTGGGAGAACAGGGTTCGACTCCTGGAGTTGACAACACTTTTCCCTGTTTAGTATGTGGACAGTCCAAGATATAATTACTATGAGCCATTGTATCACCATGGTTCCGGTAGCCTAGTGGTCTGTGCCCCGGCGTGTGCCCCCAGCGACCGGGGTACGATTCCGGCCTATCGGAACCTTTTTTTTTTTTGTCCTTAGTTAATTTAATCCTCCGGAGAACCAGGAGAGCCCCTGAATTTAGACTGGAATCCCCACAGTGGACTGGAATCAATGGTATAAGGACTATGAGCCGTTGTATTAGTGGTGGTTCCGGCAGTCGAGCGGTTCAGGTTCTTGGCTCGAGGTGGACGCGGATCTGGTTCGAGTCCCTACCAAACAGGTACTGCTCTTCCCTGCAGTAAGAACGTTGACTACTAGACTACTGGAACCATTTTATTTATTTTTTCTGGGGGGAAAAAATATAGATCATAACCTGCCTTTGGACGCTGCAGCCCCAGAGAACCAGGAGGGAATCGATGATATAAGGACTATGAGCCATTGTATTAGTGGTGGTTCAGGCAGTCGAGCGGTTAAGGTTCCCGACTTGAGCTGGATGCTGATCTGGCTCGGGTCACGTCCTAACAGGTACTGGTCTTTCCTGAAGTAAGAACGTTGACTACTAGACTACTGGAACCATTTTATTTATTTATTTTTTCGCCAATGCCTGTCCCTGTTGGCGAAGTGGTCGAGGCAAACGACTCCCAAGCGGGAGATCCGGGTTCGATTCCCGATCCAGTCCAGCATTGGATGTCCTTCTAAGGACATCTTTTGCCACATCGGTGGCTATTTTTGTATTTTTATTTATGAATTGGATGGGCAAAAGGTGTATTGAGGTTTATGGCTCCGGTAGTCTAGTGCTCCTTATGGATGCACGGATGCAAGCCGAACCAGGGCACCACATGGGCCTTTCCTACCCAGGAAATGTGCACCCTAGGCCCGCAGGAACTTCTATGGAGAAGCCCCTGGTTCTCTAGAACCAACATCCATAACTGGACCCCCCCATCCCTCCCCCAAACACAACCCCAAGGGACCACCAGCACTTAAACACTTGGAAAATAGCATGAAGACCCATTGCCATTTAGGAACACCAACCAACGACCTCCAGTGGCAGGCCGCCCCTCCCCCACACACTCCCAATGGACCACCAGCACTCATAGACTTAGAAAATATCATGAAGACCCATTGCCATTTAGGATCACCAGCCAACAACCTCCAGTGGCAGGCCGCCCCTCCCCCACACACTCCCAATGGACCACCAGCACTCATAGACTTAGAAAATATCATGAAGACCCATTGCCATTTAGGAACACCAGCCAACGACCTCCAGTGGCAGGCCGCCCCTCCCCCCACACTCCCCCAATGGACCAGCAGCACTCATAGACTTAGAAAATAGCATTAATATGCACATGATACCCACGTGACACACAATAATCCCTTGTGGTATGTTTAACATGCCATAATACCAAAGTGGCACACAATAGTCCCTTGTGGCATGACCGGTTTTCACTAAGACCCTTAACTAAATTTGGTTGAGTCCATGATACGATTGACACATGTGTCAATCTGTATCATGGTCTCAACTTAAACACTAGGCCATTGCCAATTAGGATCACCGGCCAATGACCTCCAGTGGCCGGCCGCCCCTCCCCCACACACTCCCAATGGACCACCAGCACTCATAGACTTAGAAAACAGCATGAAGACCCATTGCCATTTAGGAACACCAACCAACGACCTCCAGTGGCAGGCCGCCCCTCCCCCCACACTCACTCCCAATGGACCAGCAGCACTCATAGACTTAGAAAATAGCATGAAGACCCATTGCCATTTAGGAACACCGGCCAATGACCTCCAGTGGCCGGCCCGCCCCTCCCCCACACACTCAATGGACCATCAGAACTCTATCACTTAGAAACTACAATTCAAATGGACATGATACCTAGTTGACACTCAATAATCCCTTGTGACATGCTTAACATGTACATAATAGCCAAATGGCAAACAATAATCCCTTGTGGCATGCCGCCCCTCCCCCACAAATGGACCATCAGAACTCTAACACTTGAAAAATGGACATAATACCTAGTTGACACACAATAATCCCTCGTGGCATGCTTAACATGTACATAATAGCCAAATGGCATACAATAGTCCCTTGTGGCATGCTCTCTGAAAACAAGGGCACTTTTTAACTTATGATACAGTATCGCCATCTAGTGGATTTTGCCTATCATTGCAGTTTTACCGAAATGGCGTTAGGGGTTCCCGCATGGCTGTATTCAAAATGATACCGAAAAGGCCCATGCGGCTCTCCCCGCCACATAGGAACATTGACTGGCATGGCAGCATCAAAATGAATGGAAACGCTCTGCCACTTCGGAAACTCACCCTAACCCTAACCCTAACCCTAACCCTATGGGAACGCCAAGAACTGGGGTTATACCACCCTTCTTATTCTGCAAGATCATTACACAGATACGTTGCAGAGCATTCTCTCCGATCTTGCTGGCGGCCTACCAAGGGATTGGAACGCTGCCTATCTTGTGGCCACACGATGGGCCTTCAGGAATTTCTCAAGGATGACTCAGGATGTCATTGATTATGTACAGGCTCTGATCGCTTCCTGTGAGGGAGGGACAGAGACACATGATCAAGGAGGGCAGCATGAAGTGAGACAGGAGGTTGAGCAAGAAATTCCGCCTCCCCCTCCCCCTCCTCCTCCCCCTCCCCCTCCTCCATTACTTCCACCTCATGTCTTATCTCGCATTCATACCCCATCTCTCCCACAGCGCACACCACAAGCACAATCTGTGCAACCTTCTATGGGAGCAGACTGGCCTACATTGCGGCCCAACATTCGCCCTGTCACTGTGTCTACTATGACAGAGCCGGATCGTAACGCTTCTGAGGCCACTGGAGGTGAGGGAGATCATGCAGCCGAATTGAGGGATCAATCTCCACATCAGATCTCCAGACCTGGCAATAGGATGCGCTTGAGGAGGAACAACTGTGTTGTAGATGAATGTGACTTGGAAGTTGCAGAAGAAAGTCAGCATTCTACAACTGCATCAAGACACTCACAGGTTCAGGGGCAGACATCCCAGGATCACAATCAGCCCACTAGGTTGGACATTCCTCCACCCTCTTCTCCGATTGTAGCCACAATTCCTCAATCAGAGGGCAGGCCCACAGCTGCTGTGACAGTTCAGATCCACAGAGAGGATGAATTAACCAGTAGTCCTTCGGTGGGAGCCTGTGATGAGTCTTTGGTGGAATCTGAATCATCTTTTTCATCCACCTCAGGCCTCGCTTTCAGAGCTACGAGACACATAAACACTCAGCGTAAAATGCAGGACTGGGAATTGTCTGTCACTAAGAAATGGTTGGTGCTAGGAGACTCGAACGTAGCACGGTTTCCTTCACATGCGGTCTCAGACCTCCAAATGGACAGCTATCCAGGGGGCAATTTTCGCCATGCTTGCTCCATAATCTCTAAAGCTGTGGTTCATACCCAGGTGGAAAAACTGGTGTTGGCCTTTGGTATCAACTGCAGGGCGCAGAGGGCCAGGGAGACGTCCATCAAACAGCTACAAGCCGCAGTCAGAGAGGCGAAAAAGATATTTCCCACAGCTGAAATATGGATTCCTCTCATAAACTACTCTAGCCTCCTACCACCGGAGGAGAGGAACACGATCCACATACTCAATGCACACATTCAGCGCAACATGCCCTTTATCCCTCTACTCCCTAGGGAGCAGTTTCAAACAGAAGCAGATAACATTCACTGGTCTCGCGACACTGCTAAGGCCATGCTTCTTCATTGGAGTTCGTTTTTATTCTGGGGCTCCCAGTAAACCAACCTAGGGCGGGGAGTGAGGGCTCTAAGCCCTTAGTCTTTAGGAATGTGGTCGCTTTAGCGAAAAATTTCCATCTCTCATCGGCCCAGGAGAGTTTGTTGGAGAAGGGTTTGACCTTTATACCTACTCTGGACATATATCAAAAACAAAAACAACAATTAAAATTGGACATTCAAAAATACCACCAAAAAGTTCAATTGATTTCATATTTTAAAAATAAAACAACATGGCAGCCCAAACCTTTTACGGCGCCATCTGGTTGGCTTCCACCTCCTAGTCTATTACCTCAACAGGTACATAGACTAATCGAACAGGATACGCAGGACTTCAAAAATTCTTTCCGTCCCTATAAAGAGAGACAGAATTTAAAACCAGAGGAAGTTAAGGCACTTAGGGAATTAAAAACCAACAAGGACATTGTAATCAAGCCTGCGGACAAGGGTAGCGCAATTGTCATATTAAGTAGGACCCAATACATTACTGAAGTCAATCGCCAACTTAGTGACGGTACCTACTATAGAAAATTAGAAGCTCCAATATATAATCAAACAATCCCAATAGTAAGACAAATCGTAGACAAGTTACACAAAAATAAATACATTTCGGCTAAGCAAAAAACATACATCTTGGGTGAATCCGAACCAAGACCCCGCAGATTTTACATTCTTCCCAAAATTCACAAGCCACCGGACACATGGACAATCCCTTGGGAAATTCCTCCAGGAAGACCCATAGTGTCTGATTGTGGAAGCGAAACTTACGGTTCAGCTGAATTTATCGATTTT
Source organism: Fundulus heteroclitus (assembly GCF_011125445.2). Taxonomy (NCBI): domain Eukaryota; kingdom Metazoa; phylum Chordata; class Actinopteri; order Cyprinodontiformes; family Fundulidae; genus Fundulus; species Fundulus heteroclitus. Next base: position 901,391 of record NW_023397461.1, on the reverse strand, counting down.
CATTTATATCCTCTATCAATTAAACATCCGGCCTATATAAAAGACACTTATCATTTTATTGAAATTGTGAAAAACTTGTCCCTCCCATCTGAGTTTTTGTTCTTTACGATGGATGTAGAAAGTCTTTACACTAATATTGACATCTCAGCAGGCTTGGCTACGGTCAGGAAATTCTTCCAAAAGTATCCAGACCTTCAAAGACCAGACGAAGAGGTTCTTCAACTGCTTGAAATAAACTTAAAACGCAATGATTTCGAATTTAACGGGGAATTCTATCTTCAAATTAAAGGGACTGCAATGGGTAAAAAATTTGCTCCATCCTATGCGAATTTGTTCATGGCAGAATGGGAGGAGCACGCTTTGGCAAAGTGCCCTGTCCAACCCTTACAATATTACCGCTATCTGGACGACATCTGGGGTATTTGGGTGGGTACAATGCAAGAATTTGAGGCCTTTTTACAGATTTTGAACACTCATGACCCATCCATTAAACTTAAACATACAATCACAGAAAATAGCATTGATTTCTTGGACACAACTATTTACAAAAGTGCAAACTTTATTCATACAAAAGAATTACACATAAAAGTTTTTTTTAAAGAGACAGACACACACGCATTACTCTACAGAAGTAGCTTCCATCCAAAACACACATATTCTGGGCTAATCAAATCTCAATTAATTAGGTTTAAAAGAATCTGTACAACGGAGCATGATTTTAACGAAAGCAAAAGAGTCCTCTTTAAAGCCCTTAGGGAAAGGGGATATTCCCGTACATTCTTGAGGCATTGTGAGAGGACTTTGCAGGATCCCAAACCTCAAGACCAAAGGGAGGTCATACCTTTGATCTCCACCTTCTCTACCACTACATTGCATCTTCATTCCAAAATCAAAACCAATTATGACTTGTTTATTGATAGGGAAGGGGTCATTAACAATCATAAAATAATTTCGGCTTTCAGACGAAACAAAAACATCAGAGATTACCTGGTTACTGCACGTCTTCGACCTTTGCAATCTCCAAAACCAAGCAGGTCCAAAATTCCCTATCGCAAATTGGCCTTTGTGGAAAACCGGTCGACAAAACGGATTTTTAAGATTTCAGACAATTTTAGTCCTAGAACCTCGAACTGCGTTTACGTAATTTTCTGTGCTACTTGTAAACTCCAATATATAGGCGAAACCAGAAATTCAGTTTCAACTAGAATGGCACAGCACAAATATAATATTGTACATAACAAAGAAAGCCATACTCCTCTTGTCAAGCATTTCATTTCTCACGGTATACAATCTTTCAGAGTTTCAGTTTTGGATAGCAATTTCTATTGGACAGACGGAGAAAGACGAAAGTGTGAGAGGAAGTGGATTAGGCAATTAAGTACGATTGATCCGAGGGGTTTAAATATCAGGATATAATTCCTACCCCTTGCCCTCCCAACCTATACCCTATACCTAGCTCTAAACCAACCCTGTTTCTTACCTGAACCCTAACCCACCCGGCCCTATCCCTACCTCTACCTAACTTTACCCCTATCCCCTAATCCCACCCCCTGATCCTGACCCAACCCCAACCTCCAACCCCTAATCCTTACCTAACCCCACCCCCTGATCCTGACCTTACCCTAACCTCCACCCCCTGATCCTTACCTAACCTTAACCCCGCCCCTTTACCCTGACCTAACCCTAACCCCACCCCTAATCCTAATTTAATCCATTTCTTAATCAAATTGGGTTAAAAAACTATTTACAATTGGTTTAATCCTAAAAACACCATTACAATTAAAATCCAAAGAAAACACTATTCAAATCTATTAAAATTCTAAAAAACACCATTAAAATTCATTAAAGGGTTAAAAACTACATTAAAATTGATTATAACACTAAAAACCTACATTACAAACATTGCATTACTAAAATGACACCAAAAAACAAGATTCTTAAAAAAAACTAATTTGAACAACAGTGGGCGGGTATAAAAGGAAGGCAGCTTCAATTTTCCTTCAGTCTTTCTTTGTCAGTCCTACGAGACACATCTCTAGACAGAGCTCTCATATAAAAACATAGTTTATTTCTTTGTGCTCCTCTTGCCTGAAGAAGGTCCGGCAAGGACCGAAACGTCGCGGCGGAGCACATTCAATTCTTTTCATTGTTTAAAAATTTAAAAATTAAAAATTTAAAAACATTAAAAATTTAAAAAATTTAAAAAAAAGTTTAAAAACATTTAATAACAATCTGAGGAGTTTTTGTTTTGTTTTTTTGTTTTTTTATTCATTTTTTTCATTGTTTTATAATAACAAAGGCTACTTCAGCACATTTAGCCACAAAAATGGCCTTGCATGGTGGCTCCGGCTGGACCACCGTACACTATGGGAGGAAATCCTCCCAAAAAAGATTTGGGGGACGGGAACGGCGACCCTATGGAGGGATGGACAGTGCCCCACCTGTCTCCGGCCGGAGACAGGCTCATCATATGTACCCTAACCCTAACCCTAGTTGTACGGGATTTGGCATATTGGGCAAATTCCCGGGGATTTTGGCGGAGTCATTTTATATTCAAGCTGAAAAGAGAAATGACAGTTTTAAATACTTTGAGTGGACTGCAATGGCAGCCACTAAATGCTATTTAGAATCAGGCAGGCAAAATTGCCCTTAAATGTCTTCACAAATAAACACATTTTAACTCTATTAAGCCATTAAAACACACTCCCTCCCATTTAGAAGCAGAAAACAACTTACCGTGTCTCAGTGTTGAAGACCATGTGCTGAATGCTCCGGTGTTGCGCCACTTAAGCACCCAGGTGCTTAATTGGGGTTTCCCACCCTCAAAAGCATGGGGTGCACGCTACGGGGTTTCCTTCAATCAAAAGCAGGTGCTTAATTGGGGTTTACCACCCTCACAAGCATGGGGTGCATGCTACGGGGTTTCCTTCGATCAAAGCAGGGGGTTGCCACTTGGGAGTATTTGTCAATGCTCTGAGATGGCAGACTGAGCTACCAGGTTTTTCCAATAGTCCCTGCCACGTGGGACCATCAGTGAATGATGCTAATACGGGGTTACCTTCGATCAAAAGCACGTGCTTAATTGGGGTTTCTCACCCTCACAAGCATGGGGTGCATGCTACGGGGTTTCCTTCGATCAAAAGCAGGGGGTTGCCATCTCAGAGCATTGACAAATGCTCTGAGATGGCAGACTGAGCTAACAGGTTTTTCCTTTTGAGATAGTCCCTGCCACTTGAGACCATCAGTGAATGATCCTAAATAGCAAATCCTTAACGACCTGTCAATTGAGATCATCTGTGAATCATCCCGAATGGCAGTTACGTAAGCTGCCATCTGGGATCATCCCGGAATTGTCCTAAATGGCAGAGTACTTTGACTTGCCATCCAGGTATCCCTTTGAATAGGATTTGGCCCCAGCATGGGGTGGATAGGGATGTAACAGGGGTAGCCCAGGAAGATACAAGGGTCTGGAGGGATCCTGGGGCCTTACACCAAAAAACCCCTTCCGCAGGTTTATAGGAACTGAGTTCTGTGAAGACCATTGCCATCTGGGTCCATCGGCAAATCTTCCTAAATAGCTAAATGCCATCTTGGAGCTCCAGGCTGGAGGATTGGTAGGCTGGGTACTGGTTGAGATTAGGCCCAGGGACAGAGGCCCTTCCCGGGTGAGAGGGACCGGGAAGGGCCCTGGGTCTGGAGCTCCAGGCTGGGTGTTTGTTAAGTTTAGGCCCAGGGACGGAGGCTGTTCCCGGGTGAGAGGGACCGGGGAGGGCCCTGGGTGTCTGGAGCTCCAGGCTGGGTGTTGGTTAAGATTAGGCCCAGGGATGGAGGACCTTCCCGGGTGAGAGGGACCGGGAAGGGCCCTGGGTCTGGAGCTCCAGGCCGGGTGTTGGTTAAGTTTAGGCCCAGGGATGGAGGCTGTTCCCGGGTGAGAGGGACCGGGGAGGGCCCTGGGTGTCTGGAGCTCCAGGCTGGGTGTTGGTTAAGATTAGGCCCAGGGATGGAGGACCTTCCCGGGTGAGAAGGACCAGGAAGTGCCCTGGGTCTGGAGCTCCAGGCTGTGAAGACCATTGTCATCTGGGTTCATCGGCAAATCCTCCTAAATAGCAAAATGCCATCTGGGGTTCTTGGGGCCTCTGCCTGGGTAAGAGGTACCGGGAAGGGCCCTGGGTGTCTGGAGCTCCAGGCTGGGTGTTGGTGAAGTTTAGGCCCAGGGACGGAGGCCCTTCCCGGGTGAGAGGGACCGGGAAGGGCCCTGGGTCTGGAGCTCCAGGCTGGGTGTTGGTTAAGTTTAGGCCCAGGGACGGAGGCCCTTCCCGGGTGAGAGGGACCGGGAAAGGCCCTGGGTCTGGAGCTCCAGGCCGGGTGTTGGTTAAGTTTAGGCCCAGGGATGGAGGCTGTTCCCGGGTGAGAGGGACCGGGGAGGGCCCTGGGTGTCTGGAGCTCCAGGTTGGGTGTTGGTTAAGATTAGGCCCAGGGATGGAGGACCTTCCCGGGTGAGAGGGACCAGGAAGTGCCCTGGGTCTGGAGCTCCAGGCCGTGAAGACCATTGTCATCTGGGTTCATCGGCAAATCCTCCTAAATAGCAAAATGCCACCTGGGGTTCTTGGGGCCTCTGCCTGGGTAAGAGGTACCGGGAAGGGCCCTGGGTGTCTGGAGCTCCAGGCTGGGTGTTGGTGAAGTTTAGGCCCAGGGACGGAGGCCCTTCCCGGGTGAGAGGGACCGGGAAGGGCCCTGGGTCTGGAGCTCCAGGCTGGGTGTTGGTTAAGTTTAGGCCCAGGGACGGAGGCCCTTCCCGGGTGAGAGGGACCGGGAAGGGCCCTGGGTCTGGAGTTCCAGGCCGGGTGTTGGTTAAGTTTAGGCCCAGGGATGGAGGACCTTCCCGGGTGAGAGGGACCGGGGAGGGCCCTGGGTGTCTGGAGCTCCAGGCTGGGTGTTGGTTAAGATTAGGCCCAGGGATGGAGGACCTTCCCGGGTGAGAGGGACCAGGAAGTGCCCTGGGTCTGGAGCTCCAGGCTGTGAAGACCATTGTCATCTGGGTTCATCGGCGAATCCTCCTAAATAGCAAAATGCCATCTGGGGTTCTTGGGGCCTCTGCCTGGGTAAGAGGGACCGGGAAGGGCCCTGGGTGTCTGGAGCTCCAGGCTGGGTGTTGGTTAAGTTTAGGCCCAGGGATGGAGGCTGTTCCCGGGTGAGAGGGACCGGGGAGGGCCCTGGGTGTCTGGAGCTCCAGGCTGGGTGTTGGTTAAGATTAGGCCCAGGGATGGAGGCTGTTCCTGGGTGAGAGGGACCGGGGAGGGCCCTGGGTCTGGAGCTCCAGGCTGGAGGATTAGTAGGCCAAGTGTTGGTGGTGATTGGGCCGGGCACGGACACTTAGTCTCCAATAGCAAACCCTTAACTACCTGCCGTTTTGGAGACATACGCAGTGGCGGGGCACTTGCCATCTGGGTCACATTGTCAATAGCACATGTGCCATTTAGAATACTTTGTAGCTATACCAGGGGCACAGAAGTCTTTCAGCCATACCAGAGGCGCGAACACTTTGCCGTTTCGGATTATTTGGTTATAACACAGGGGGGGTGCTTAAGAGTGGGTACCCCGGTTCGGATGGAGGTTCAGGTTATGGAGGTAGGGGTCCATGGTGGCATGGATGATCCAAGGTGGCATGGTTTTGCCCGGGCCTGGTTGCTGGTGGCTGGGTAGGGATAGAGGTTTAGGTTGTGGAGGTAGGGGTCCATGGTGGCATGGATTATCCAAGGTGGCATGACTTTGCCCGGGCCTGGTTGCTGGTGGCTGGGTAGGGATAGAGGTTCAGGTTACGGAGGTAGGGGTCCATGGTGGCATGGATTATCCAAGGTGGCATGACTTTGCCCGGGCCTGGTTGCTGGTGGCTGGGTAGGGATAGAGGTTCAGGTTATGGAGGTAGGGGTCCATGGTGGCATGGGTGATCCTAGGTGGCATGGTCATCATTGTACTGTATTCAAGACATACTGGACCTCCAGACAACCAGGGGTCGACATCCACCGTCACTACCCAGGACTGGAGAGCCCTAGGCCCGCATGGAGGTGGACTGACCAGCCCCTTGGACCTCCAGAGAACCGCCCTACTGGTTCTCTGGAGGTCAAGAGTGGGGCTGCAGTCTGACCTCCAGAGGCCCTTACCCTAACCCCGGTCAACCCCCATGAACTTCTCCCCAAACTTCAAGGTGAAACTAAGGGGTCAGCCTTTTGTAGTCAATCATGTGGTTCCAGTAGACTAATGGTGGGAACAGCAGAAGCTAAAACTGAAGAATATGCCTGTAGCATGTGTACCCAGGGATGGTGCACCCTGGCCCGCATGGATGTGTGCAGACATCCCCCTGGACCTCCGGAGGACCAGGGGCCACATGGAGGATCTGTACCCAGGGATGGTGCACCCTGGCTGGGAAACGACTTCCATGGATCACCCCCTGGTTCCCTGGAGGTCCAAGTGCCAGCAGAACCAGGGGCCACATGGAGGATCTGTACCCAGGGATGGTGCACCCTGGCTGGGAAATGACTTCCATGGATCACCCCCTGGTTCCCTGGAGGTCCAAGGGCCAGCAGAACCAGGGGCCACATGGAGCACCTGTACCCAGGGATGGTGCACCCTGGATGGGCAACGACTTCCATGCATCACCCCCTGGTTCCCTGGAGGTCCAAGGGCCAGCAGAACCAGGGGTACCCATGGAAGATCAGTACCCAGGGATGGTGCACCCTGGCTGGGCAACGACTTCCATGGATCACCCCCTGGTTCTCTGGAGGTCCAAGGACCAGCAGAACCATGGGCACCCATGGATGATCTGTACCCAGGGATGGTGCACCCTGGCTGGGAAATGACTTACATGGATCAGCCCCTGGTTCTCTGGAGGTCCAAGTGCCAGCAGAACCAGGGGCCACATGGAGGATCTGTACCCAGGGATGGTGCACCCTGGCTGGGCAACGACTTCCATGGATCAGCCCCTGGTTCTCTGGAGGTCCAAGTGCCAGCAGAACCAGGGGCCACATGGAGCACCTGTACCCAGGGATGGTGAACCCTGGCCCGCATAGAGGTGGGCTGAGCACCCCCTTGGACCTCCAGAGAACCAGGGGCCACATGGAGAACCTGTACCCAGGGATGGTGCACCCTGGCTGGGCAACGACTTCCATGGATCACCCCCTGGTTCCCTGGAGGTCCAAGTGCCAGCAGAACCAGGGGCCACATGGAGGATCTGTACCCGGGGATGGTGCACCCTGGCTGGGAAATGACTTACATGGATCAGCCCCTGGTTCTCTGGAGGTCCAAGTGCCAGCAGAACCAGGGGCCACATGGAGGATCTGTACCCAGGGATGGTGCACCCTGGCTGGGCAACGACTTCCATGGATCAGCCCCTGGTTCTCTGGAGGTCCAAGTGCCAGCAGAACCAGGGGCCACATGGAGCACCTGTACCCAGGGATGGTGAACCCTGGCCCGCATAGAGGTGGGCTGAGCACCCCCTTGGACCTCCAGAGAACCAGGGGCCACATGGAGAACCTGTACCCAGGGATGGTGCACCCTGGCTGGGCAACGACTTCCATGGATCACCCCCTGGTTCCCTGGAGGTCCAAGTGCCAGCAGAACCAGGGGCCACATGGAGGATCTGTACCCGGGGATGGTGCACCCTGGCTGGGAAATGACTTACATGGATCAGCCCCTGGTTCTCTGGAGGTCCAAGGGCCAGCAGAACCAGGGGCCACATGGAGGATCTGTACCCAGGGATGGTGCACCCTGGCTGGGAAATGACTTCCATGGATCACCCCCTGGTTCCCTGGAGGTCCAAGGGCCAGCAGAACCAGGGGTACCCATGGAAGATCTGTACCCAGGGATGGTGCACCCTGGCTGGGCAACGACTTCCATGGATCAGCCCCTGGTTCTCTGGAGGTCCAAGTGCCAGCAGAACCAGGGGCCACATGGAGCACCTGTACCCAGGGATGGTGCACCCTGGCTGGGAAATGACTTACATGGATCAGCCCCTGGTTCTCTGGAGGTCCAAGTGCCAGCAGAACCAGGGGCCACATGGAGCACCTGTACCCAGGGATGGTGCACCCTGGCCCGCATGGAGGTGGGTTGAGCACTCCCTTGGACCTCCTGGGAACCACATGGAGCATAGACTTAGAAAATAGCATGAAGACCCATTGCCATTTAGGATCACCTTACAATGACTCCTAGTGACAGGCTGGACAAAGATTGGCACATGTGCATATCATTGTTCTGGTCTCAACTTAAACACTTAGAAAAATTAAGGCCATTGCCAATTAGGATCATCTAACCAACCATCCCTCGTGGCAGGCCGCCCCTCCCCCACACACTCCCAATGGACCAGCAGCACTTAGACTTAGAAAATATCATGAAGACCCATTGCCATTTAGGATCACCAGCCAACGACCCCCTAGTGACAAGCCACCCCTCCCCCACACACACTCTCCCAATGGACCAGCAGCAGTCATAGACTTAGAAAATATCATGAAGACCCATTGCCATTTAGGAACACCAACCAATGACCCCTAGTGACATGGTATTAGTCTAGTGCTCCTTATAGATGTATGGATGCGAGAAGAACCAAGGGCACCCATGGAGGATCTGTACCCAGGGATGGAGCACCCTGGCCCGCATTGAGGTGGGCTGAGCACCCCCTTGGACCTCCAGAGAACCAGGGGCCACATGGAGCACCTGTACCCGGGGATGGTGCCCCCTTGCCCGCATGGAGGTGGGCTGAGCACCCCCTTGGACCTCCAGAGGACCAGGACATTGATAATTGTTTTCCAGCTTCTGTACATACTCTTGATGGCCATGGTGATTAGAGACACCGCCCCCCAACTGCGGGGCCGGGGTTCGATACCACCCTTGGCTGTCAAGGTTTCAGCTGAGTATACCTGTCTCATCAGACACATAACAAGGATACGTCCCATTGCATCACGTGACCCCTGTAGTCGAGTGGTTAGTGCTCCCGACTCTCATGTGGGAGAACAGGGTTCGACTCCTGGAGCTGACAACAATTTTCCCTTTTCAATATATGGACAGTCGAAGATAAAATTACTATGAGCCATTGTATCAGCATGGTTCCCCAGCAGCCAAGCGGTTAAGGTTCCTGGCTGGAGATGGAAGTGGATCTGGTTCGAGTCCCAGATGGGTCTTCCTTGCAGTAAGAGCGTTGACTACTAGACTACTGGAACCATTTTATTTATTAATAGGGTTATTGCCATTTAGGATCACCATCCAATGACCTCCAGTGGCAGGCCGCCCCTCCCCCTCACACACACTCCCAATAGACAGCAGCACTCATAGAAAATAGCATGAAGACCCATTGCCATTTAGGATCACCAGCCAACGACCCCCTAGTGACAGGCCACCCCTCCCCCACACACGGCCAATGGACCAGCAGCAGTCATAGACTTAGACAATAGCATGAAGACCCATTGCCATTTAGGATCACCAGCCAACGACCCCTGGTGGCAGGCCACCACTCCCCCACACACACACTCCCATTTGACCAGCAGCACTCAAACTTAGGTTAAGGCCCATTGCATCACGTGACTGCAGTAGTCGAGTGGTTAATGCTCCAGCATCTCATGTGGGAGAACAGGGTTCGACTCCTGGAGTTGACAACACTTTTCCCTGTTTAGTATGTGGACAGTCCAAGATATAATTACTATGAGCCATTGTATCACCATGGTTCCGGTAGCCTAGTGGTCTGTGCCCCGGCGTGTGCCCCCAGCGACCGGGGTACGATTCCGGCCTATCGGAACCTTTTTTTTTTTTTTGTCCTTAGTTAATTTAATCCTCTGGAGAACCAGGAGAGCCCCTGAATTTAGACTGGAATCCCCACAGTGGACTGGAATCGATGATATAAGGACTATGAGCCATTGTATTAGTGGTGGTTCCGGCAGTCGAGCGGTTCAGGTTCTTGGCTTGAGGTGGACGCAGATCTGGTTCGAGTCTCTACCAAACAGGTACTGCTCTTCCCTGCAGTAAGAACGTTGACTACTAGACTACTGGAACCATTTTATTTATTTTTTCTGGGGGAAAAAATATAGATCATAACCTGCCTTTGGACGCTGCAGCCCCAGAGAACCAGGAGGGAATCGATGATATAAGGACTATGAGCCATTGTATTAGTGGTGGTTCAGGCAGTCGAGCGGTTAAGGTTCCCGACTTGAGCTGGATGCTGATCTGGCTCGGGTCACGTCCTAACAGGTACTGGTCTTTCCTGAAGTAAGAACGTTGACTACTAGACTACTGGAACCATTTTATTTATTTATTTTTTCGCCAATGCCTGTCCCTGTTGGCGAAGTGGTCGAGGCAAACGACTCCCAAGCGGGAGATCCGGGTTCGATTCCCGATCCAGTCCAGCATTGGATGTCCTTCTAAGGACATCTTTTGCCACATCGGTGGCTATTTTTGTATTTTTATTTATGAATTGGATGGGCAAAAGGTGTATTGAGGTTTATGGCTCCGGTAGTCTAGTGCTCCTTATGGATGCACGGATGCAAGCCGAACCAGGGCACCACATGGGCCTTTCCTACCCAGGAAATGTGCACCCTAGGCCCGCAGGAACTTCTATGGAGAAGCCCCTGGTTCTCTAGAACCAACATCCATAACTGGACCCCCCCATCCCTCCCCCAAACACAACCCCAAGGGACCACCAGCACTTAAACACTTGGAAAATAGCATGAAGACCCATTGCCATTTAGGAACACCAACCAACGACCTCCAGTGGCAGGCCGCCCCTCCCCCACACACTCCCAATGGACCACCAGCACTCATAGACTTAGAAAATATCATGAAGACCCATTGCCATTTAGGAACACCAGCCAACAACCTCCAGTGGCAGGCCGCCCCTCCCCCACACACTCCCAATGGACCACCAGCACTCATAGACTTAGAAAATAGCATGAAGACCCATTGCCATTTAGGAACACCAGCCAACGACCTCCAGTGGCAGGCCGCCCCTCCCCCCACACCCCCCCAATGGACCAGCAGCCCTCATAGACTTAGAAAATAGCATTAATATGCACATGATACCCACGTGACACACAATAATCCCTTGTGGTATGTTTAACATGCCATAATACCAAAGTGGCACACAATAGTCCCTTGTGGCATGACCGGTTTTCACTAAGACCCTTAACTAAATTTGGTTGAGTCCATGATACGATTGACACATGTGTCAATCTGTATCATGGTCTCAACTTAAACACTAGGCCATTGCCAATTAGGATCACCGGCCAATGACCTCCAGTGGCCGGCCGCCCCTCCCCCACACACTCCCAATGGACCACCAGCACTCATAGACTTAGAAAACAGCATGAAGACCCATTGCCATTTAGGAACACCAACCAACGACCTCCAGTGGCAGGCCGCCCCTCCCCCACACACTCCCAATGGACCACCAGCACTCATAGACTTAGAAAATAGCATGAATGCCCATTGCCAATTAGGATCACCAGCCAATGACCCCTCGTTGCAAGCCGCCCCTCCCCCACACACACTCCCAATGGACCACCAGCACTCATAGACTTAGAAAATAGCATGAAGACCCATTGCCATTTAGGATCACCATCCAATGACCTCCACTGGCAGGGCGCCCCTCCCCCACACACTCAATGGACCATCAGAACTCTATCACTTAGAAACTACAATTCAAATGGACATGATACCTAGTTGACACTCAATAATCCCTTGTGACATGCTTAACATGTACATAATAGCCGAATGGCAAACAATAATCCCTTGTGGCATGCCGCCCCTCCCCCACAAATGGACCATCAGAACTCTAACACTTAGAAAATGGACATAATACCTAGTTGACACACAATAATCCCTTGTGACATGCTTAACATGTACATAATAGCCAAATGGCAAACAATAATCCCTTGTGGCATGCCGCCCCTCCCCCACAAATGGACCATCAGAACTCTAACACTTAGAAAATGGACATAATACCTAGTTGACACACAATAATCCCTTGTGGCATGCTTAACATATACATAATAGCCAAATGGCATACAATAGTCCCTTGTGGCATGCTCTCTGAAAACAAGGGCACTTTTTAACTTGTGATACAGTATCGCCATCTAGTGGATTTTGCCTATCATTGCAGTTTTACCGAAATGGCGTTAGGGGTTCCCGCATGGCTGTATTCAAAATGATACCGAAAAGGCCCATGCGGCTCTCCCCGCCACATAGGAACATTGACTGGCATGGCAGCATCAAAATGAATGGAAACGCTCTGCCACTTCGGAAACTCACCCTAACCCTAACCCTAACCCTAACCCTAACCCTTCCTCTCTTGCTATTGGGTCCATGTGTAAGCGTGAGACCATCGGAGGGCTCGGGTTTGTGGCGCTCAACGCTCGCAGCATGTGCACCGTTACCTGGTACTTCAAATCGGTTATCACCTGGGCTTTCCTCTCCCCCTCCATCTCCGGGTGAGCTTGAGCAATATGCCTGTCCAGCCTTGTGCTAGCATAACTGCAGCCCTCCACTGGACAGGGCATTTTTCTAATATTGACCCTCCCACTACTGTACTTGATCAATATTTCTCGCTCTTTTGAATTTTTAATGCCATGACTATTTCTTAGGTGCCTGCCTATATAGGTAAATTCAGAACGGCAGAGTGGGCAACAAACACTATGCTTTGGGGGCGCCATGTTGATATGAGAATCTGAAAAATAAGATAAGATAACACGAGCTGTGTTAATATCTCAAAGCCAGGTACAGAGCCCCATTTCCCAGCGTGATGCATAAGAGCTTCACAACTTACCGTGTGAACAGTGGAGGGGAAAGAAGTCCGCTCCAGTCCTGGGCTGTTAAGTACTGCTCCTCAGTCATTCGTTGATTGGCATGTTAGGTACCCACAGCTGCCTTCTGCTCATGCAATCAAGAGTGCAGCAAGTGGCTGCAGGTGTACCAAGTAAAGCCTCCTGAGAACCAGGGGAAACACTGAGTCTCCACATCAGACCCTGCACCCACCCCTGCTACCAGCAACCAAGCCCGGGCACCAGCGCACTCACACACACCCATGGACCATGGAGCGCCAACCTCCATAGACTTCACATCCAGCCTAATCCTACACCAAAATGTCAAAATCCGCTCTCCCTGATATTTTGCTGCAATGCTTGACAATCCATGGGATTTAAGATGTGATATTTGGGTAAAAGGGGCCAAATCGCCTAACCCAAACCCCAACCCAAACCCTAACCCATCCTGTCCAGCTTCCACCATCATCTCCCGTGCCCTCCCAAATGACAGAGGTGCAGGAAAGCTCTTTTTGGTGCTTAAGTCGTCACAAAACCCCTCCAGGTTGATGCTCCCACAAAGACGACCAGGTGCTTGTTCAGCTTTTAGGGCCGCAAAGGGTATGTCAACATTTCTCCGGAAGATGTCGCAGAGCAAGAGGTGCACAACCCTTACGCCAAGAACAGCAGGAGTAGCATCTAGAGCCTGGCAGACCGGGAAAATGCGTTCCAAACGCTTTGTTTGGAGCTCATTTCTAGTCCAGTGATGTAACGGCGGCGGGACTTCGCCAGCACTTGCAGCTGAGTAAGGGGCCAACCCGATAAAACCTCTGGTGTGAGTGAGGCTGTTGGGGTTAACGGTGTTGGTCCCCAGGCTGACACTCAACTGGAAGTCTGATGCTGACAGAGGATGCCCATAGAAAAGCTCCTCCAGGGCAAGCTCGAACTGAAATGCCCTCCAACATGCATCATACCTGGCCACTCCCTCATTTGTTTCAAAGATGCTTCGCAGCTCCGTCACAAAGTAGCTAAGCACCTGGCGCAGGGTCCAGATAAGGCCGTTTTCTACAGCCCAGTCTTGAAACGGGACAACCAATGGGTTCTCCAACAGTAACATCGTCAATGCCTGATGACAGAAGAAGGTCTTGGGATTGATCTTGTCGGGTATGTCACCCTCAAATCTGCGGACTTGTTCGATCCGAAGTCCAAGCTGCAAGAGTATCTTCTCCTTTAAATCATCCATGTGCCCAATGTACTGCCACGCCCTGGACATCAGTGCCCGCTGGAATTGAGGGTGTGACATACGGCACGTAACCAATGCACCACTGACTGGATGCCGAAATGGCATTTGCACATGGATGTGTGGGGAGTCCACATAGAACTGAATAAAGTTCAACTTACCATCAACACAAAGGACATCCTGCAAACTTTGATGCAAGCTGAGCGGCAAGTGGTCAAGATTTGACTGGTAATTGGTGGCCTCATGGATCCCCAAGATGGAGTAAAGTGATCCACGAGGGCCTACCAAGTCCTGCAGAGCAAACCTGGAGAACAGGAGATGGATGTCTTGGTCTCGGGCTGCTATCTTGCAAGCCGTGTGGACTGAGAGACTGGCAACACCTGAGGGAGCTACCAGGCCTGTGATGTCAATAGGCTCCTCATCCTTCTGCCCGAACATGGTCAAATAGAGAGCAGGCTTCAGGAGGTGGCTCTCACCGACATTCTTCATAGCACGATCAAGAAGAGAGAGGATAAAAGACAGGTCCTTCTTGAGGACATGATATCGAGCGGTGTTCGACGATATTTGCTTCTGCAGGGACGGCCTCCTTTTATCCTCTCCCTTGTCCCCCTTCAGCTCCTTCTGGAACTCATGCACAATGGTATTGAACATCTCACAAGCATAAGTACCAAAAAGGGACTTCTTTGAGAGACGTGTGTCTAGGTCGCTCAAGCTGGTGGGTGTGAAAATAATGGACAGGTGGTAACCACCATCCACATATGCAATAGTGTACCCACAGCTGTTTCGTAGAGCACTCAAGCCCAGTGGGGTACACTGTGTCAGATCCACATGCTTTTTCAGGAATATATAACTATCCTGAAGCATGTTGGCATGACAACGAGGCAGCATCAGATAGTGGAGGGGAGCTAAAAGCGCTGTGGCATGTTTTAGCTCCACCACCAGTCCATCAATATCAAAACTGAATGTAAGATCACGTTCAGGTTCGCTAATGTAACTAGAATGGAAAGCCATGCGGATATCAGCTCCCAGAAAGTCTGACAACTTAGCATACTGTGAAACAGTCTCACTAAGTGTCTGTGAATTCAGGGATCCAACCTCATTAATGTCAGACTGGGGGTCTTCCATGGTTTGCATAGCTTGGCTGTCAGATCGAAAATGACACAAGTAACTGTGAATCTACTTATATAGCAAAGTGCAAAAACATTAATTGCACATTACACAAACTAATGTAATGTCTTCAAAACTAAAATAGAGTTTACATATCAATGTTTTTTTTACAAATTGCTGTTTGCACATCTCTATATGTCCCCCATGTATTCAACATGGCAGCCATGTCCAATGTGTACCCCATGTCCACATCACCAAGTACCAAGTACGTGTGTGTACATGTGTGTGTGTATGTGTGTGCGTGTGTATGTGTGTATGTGTCTGCATGTGTGTGTGTGTGTGCGTGTGTATGTGTCTGCATGTGTGTGTGTGTGTGCGTGTGTATGTGTCTGCATGTGTGTGTGTGCGTGCGTGTGTGTATGTGTCTGCATGTGTGTGTGTATGTGTGTGTGTGCGTGTGTGTATATGTGTGCGTGTGTGTATAAGTGTGTGTGTGCGCGTGTGTGTGTATGTGTGTATGTGTCTGCATGTGTGTATATGTGTGCGTGCGTGTGCGTGTGTGTGTGCGTGTGTGTATATGTTTGCGTGTGTGTGTGCGTGTGTGTATATGTGTGCGTGCGTGAGTGTGCGCCTGTGTGTGCGTGTGTGTATGTGTGCGTGTGTGTGTGCGTGTGTATATGTAGCGTGTGTGTGCGTGTGTGTGCGTGCGTGAGTGTGTGCGTGTGTGTATGCGTGCATGTGTGCGCGTGCACGTGTGTGCGTGTG
Organism: Fundulus heteroclitus; assembly: GCF_011125445.2. Lineage (NCBI taxonomy): Eukaryota > Metazoa > Chordata > Actinopteri > Cyprinodontiformes > Fundulidae > Fundulus > Fundulus heteroclitus. Next base: position 885,506 of record NW_023397461.1, on the reverse strand, counting down.
CACGTGCGTGCGTACACGTGTGCTCGTACACGTGTGCGCGTACACATGTATGCGTACAGGCGTGCTCGTGCACGTGTGCTCGTGCACGTGTGCTCGTGCACGTGTGTGCGCGTACACGTGTATGCGTACACGCGTGCTCGTGCACGTGTGCTCGTTCACGTGTGTCCACAAGCATGTATAAATACACCACAGCAATTTTTGGGGTTTTGGGAAACTCCATGAACCATTACATATAAGGTGCACGTGTGTGCATACACGTGTGCTCGTACACATGTGCTCGTGCACGTGTGTGCGTGTACGCGTACACGTGTGCTCGTGCACGTGTGCTCGTGCACGTGTGCTCGCGCACGTGTGTGCGCGTACACGTGTATGCGTACACGTGTGCTCGTGCACGTGCACGTGTGCTCGTGTGCGCGTACACGTGTGTGCGTGCACGTGTGCTCGTGCACGTGTGTGCGCGTCCACGTGTGCGCGTGTGCTCGTGCACGTGTGTGCGCGTACACGTGTGCTTGTGCACGTGTGCGCATGAATGTATAAATACACCAAAGCGACTCCATGAACCCAAATGTCCCACATGTTCCCAAATGTCACAAATGCTCCCAAATGTCACAGATGTTCCCAAATGTCACAGATGTTCCCAAGTGTCCCACATGTTCCCAAATGTCATAAATGCTCCCAAATGTCACAGATGTTCCAAGTGTCACAGATGTTCTCAAGTGTCACAGATGTTCCCAAATGTCACACATGTTCTCAAGTGTCACAGATGTTCCCAAATGTCACAAATGTTCCTAAATGTCCCATATGTCCAGGTTGTGTTTGATTACACATCAAGTCCATGAACCCAGACAAATGACATGTCTATGGACTAAGGAGGACACCCTGAGCAAGGAAAACCAACTCCCAGCTCGATGCGACACTTCTAGTGACACTATAGTCTCACATTTCATGTCACCCAGGACCTATTCCAAACGACTCAGGACACTCCAAAACACACCCTGGTAAGGTTCCCCTAGGGACAGCCCACCACAACACTTAAAGCAATTTTTGGTGTTTTGGTCAACTCAATGAACCATGGCAAATGAGGTGTCTGCGGACTCAGGGGGACGCCCTGAGCACGGGGAACCAACTCTCGTCTCGATACGACACTCCTACACTTTGGTCAAAAATGAATGGGAGTCTATGGCAGCTATAGGAAGGGGAGGGGCTAGGACCACCAAACTTGGTGAGAAGGTGGGTCACCCACAGAGGCCCCTCTGGGCCAAGTGTGGTCATCTTGCTTTATACTTTTTGAGTTATTGAGCTTGTCCGAACTTTTCAGATGAATGGGAGTCAATGGCAGCTATGTCAAGGGAAGGAGCCACATCCACCAAACTTGGAGGGTTTGTGGGTCCCCTCAGACACACTCTCTGGGCCAAGTATGGTCCCCCTACCTCTTGTACTTTTGGAGTTATTGAGCTTGTCCGAACGACTTTTCTGGTTTTCATCCCTAACCCCCAACCCCAACCCTAACCCAATACAACCCATTTGATAGCCTCCTGTCACCCAGTGAACCCTAGCGACATTCTCAAAAACGTAAGGTAAGGCTGCCATCCAGTGGCCAATGCTCGGTATTACACCTGCTCCTTCAGGTCTTCCATGAGCCCTAGTGGCCCATTCAAATTAATAGCGAAATGGCTGTGCATGCTTTCCCTGGATTTAGGGAGCATGCTCTGCCATGCCATCGTATAATGCATGGGACACTATGGACAGGGGGGACGAATCCTCTAACCCTAGCCCACCCAAGCCTGGTTCCAGCGGCCAGGCCAGGGCACGCTCTCACACAAGCCCGGGCCCTGGCTCAGCCTCATCCAGAACCTGCATCTCCAGGCAAACCCGGGGAACCCACTCTTAAACCCCCTTCACGAACAAAACCCAAGTGGCGCGCCCGCAAAGCCTCCGCGCCCCTGGTACGGCTGAAAAGCCTGACACTTCTCCCCTCTGGCCAGCAGGTGGAGCTGTTCTGGCCTACTCAGTCTATGCTGCAGGAAATCATATAAGCGTTCAGTAGTATCCCAGCAGCAGAGCCTCAACGCAACAGTTCCCTGCTTTGGCCAGCAGGGGAGACCTGGTGTTACTGCAGTTTCATGCACACACAGGCCTTTAATCAACGCTCGTGTTGGCCAGAGAAGGCCCAAAATCACCACAGATCATCTTCAGGGTGCCTCCAACGCATTCTGCGCCTTTGAAAGGGATCGCAGCTCTACATTTCGAGTCAGATTTTTTTCAAAGTGTGCACCTTCCCCTGGGCATTGGCGGGCGCTAGAGTGAGCCCACAATGCTGACATTGCTCTGAAAAATACTTTACTATGTGCTTCACTAGCTCACCCAGTTTCAAAAGCCTAGCTGGCTTGCTTTTTCTGGAGAAAAAAAGATAGATTATAGCTTAGCTACAATTAGAACCAAGGGGGGGGAGGCAATAGATTTCCCTGTTGGCAAAGTGGTCGAGGCAAATGACTCCTAAGTGGGAGATCCGGGTTTGATTCTCGCTATGCCTCACGATCCAGTCCAACATTGGATGTCCTTGTAAGTGTGGCAGGAGCAATACACTTAGTACTCTAACACTAGCACCATAGGGATCAACCAATGAATTGCGCCTGGGGGATATAAAGTGGAAAGCACTAAACCTAAGGCACACAGGTGCGGGATACATAAGAAGGGCCACAGACACTGATCCAGTTCACTTGTTTATTGAAATTTACAATCCAATAATAAAACTAATTAGTCCTTTTATTTCAGCAGTTTGTTAAAATGATTGCTTCTCAATATAAAACACTTGGCTAAAACACACACCAACAGGGGACCGAGGCCGTTCTGGGACGTGGACAACCAAGGAGGGGTTACACAAAACACAAAAAAACACCACCACTTACAGTGCACTGCAAAGTCAACTACCACCACCAGAGGGACCACCACCGCCACCAGGTTGGGCTCTCGGCCCCTGAAACCAGACAAACAATGATAAGAATAAATCTCAGGACACATGGACTTACAATAGCACAGTACAAAATGAATAAAATGTATTGCACTTATTCCCAGTAACCCGTCACAGATTACGTGTTGTAAAGGTCCACAAAAAAGGACGGCGCTCGCCCGATCAGGGCTCGCTGTATCTACGTGAGTAGTCCTTGGCCTCACGGTGGGTGAACAGTCTTTGTATAAATAGAGCAACCGACGGTGGTCAAGGAGCACCGACCAGAGCCGACACGATACGGCACTACGCCGTACTGTCCAGCGCCACGCGTAACCACGGCAACGGCACTAGCGGACGCGCTATCAGCACGCAAGTGATCCCGTATGCACCCAGACAGGACAAAACGGCAGCGTCTAGGTAGAAATAGTAGAGGAACGTTAGAATTACATTTTAAAAGTTCATGCACCAGCAACAGCCACTACTCACCATTCAAGGCACTAAAACATGCAAGCCATGCAGAGAGAAAAGCAGGGGAAACAATCACCGCAGCCTGGAACAGAATATATACACAACTAAACATCCCGTGATTGGCTCTAACAGCCAATCACGGGCCCGATCCCTCACCGTTAAGATGTGGAGTGCTCCTCGGTCCGCACAGGTCCGTACTATAATAAAGAGTAGTATTAGCGGACGGCTCTACAGTTTAGGTTGGAGACGTTGGGATCTCCTTACCTGTTGCGGGCTGCGGACAAACGCAGAAGTGAATGCCGGGGGGCAAGCCCTCGCGAGAAGTCGAACAGGGGAAACAGCAACCACAACAGTGCTTTTATGGCCCGACCGCGAGTGCAGGCAGCCAATAAGGACCCCGTCCCTTAAGTGGCCAAGCCTACATGGCGCATTACCACATCAGGACATCTTTTGTCACATCAGTGGCTATTTTTCATGAGTTGGATGGGCAATAGGTGAATTGAGGTGTATGGCTCCGGTAGTCCAGTGCTCCTTATGGATGCAAGGATGCAAGCAGAACCAGGGGGCCACATGGACCTTTTCTACCCAGGAAAGGAGCAGCCTCGGCCTGCAAGAACTTCCATGGAGCAGCCCCTGGTTATCCAGAACAAACATCCATGACTGGGCCTGAGTAGTGGATATTTTTTAAAAGAAAGTTAGAACCTAACAAGAAATCCATGTTGTTAGGTTCTAACTTTCTAACTTTACATAACACATATGTAAATATATGTTTTTGTATATTGTGTCAAAATACCTCTAAAATCGGTGGTGTGGTGAGCTCAACCATATTCTCTACCATTCACAAATTAAGAGATAATTTGGAAATTAAAGGTATTACATAAAAAAGATAACATAAAGAGCTCTTTAATTGTGTATTTAAATTGATTGTTTTCTTTTTATTAAACTGCATGTTTGACTGATTGTTTTTCTTTCTCACAAAGATCAAGCATTCATGTATTAAATGAGTGAAATGATGATTATTTTAGTGCAGTCCAAGTGTCAGACAGGCTAAGGAGAAAATAGTTTGTGGAAAAAGGAAGTAGCGCTTGGAAGGAGACTGCAGCTGCTGGCTACAGGAAATCTGCCGAGAAGAAAAGAGGAAGTGGAATCAGATGCTTTGGTTCAATGACCTGCTGCCTGGGGTCGGAGAAAGAGGAGCGAAAACTTTTGACTCGACCAGAGATCTGCATAGGGTGAAAAGTTTATGAGGTGATAAGGTACTGGGTGCAAGTGTTCGGTGGAGACGGGGGGGGGGGTTGAGGTTTGCAACCTCCCAACGGCTCTCTCAGCACATAAAAGAAGGGTGATTTGGGTACTCGTGGCTCAGATTCTCATCTCAGAAGACATGCAGCGTGGAGCAGAAGAGAAGAAGACCCAAGACGGAAGGACGATCGTGGAGCCAAAGGAAGAACACGGCGCCCGTGTCTCTGAGAACCGCCGAGACTGAGTCAGATTATCTATTTTTCGTGTTTTTCCACAATTCGGGGCCAACGATCTGCAAATCCTGTCAAGAAGAACTGCTGTGGTTTTGACCTGGTTGATGAGAAGATCCTAGATGTCCAGAAGATGCGAGTTGCACCCATGAGATGTCAGCTCTGCAGTTAGACCAACCTCTCAAGCCAAGGAGACGCACCTCAGGCACGGACATCAAGGCAGAGACTCAAGGCGTGAGTCTTTGTGAATGGGGCATCAACGGGACATCGGGTTTGCCATCGAGAGAAGGCACGTTGTTCGGCTGAACAACTCCTTATCCAGCAATCAAAGCCACTATAAGTTTCCATCTGAGGTTCGGGTCAGTTTGCTCCTCCAAATTTAAAATCCTCTCCTAAATATATTAGTAAGCAGCCTTAGATAAGAGATAGGATGTTGATTAAATATTCATTTGTAATATGTTAAATTGCTTAATGCTGTTTCTAATCCCCTGCTAAAGCATACTAATTAAAGAAGCATATAAAATTTTGTTCAAAGTTGTGGACATTCAATTTGTGAGTCAACATTTTCTGAGTTCTTCTATGATTGTAAAATAGTCATGGTGCATGGTTCTAGAAATATTTTGGAGGTCTTAAAAGGTTGCCTTTAGCCCAAACTATAAAACAACACCCTTAGGGACTTTTGAGTCTTTAAAAAATACTGATCGTGTAACAAGTGCTGATTTATAGGAGTAGGAGCCACCGTTAACTAGGGCGGTGGTCGGGGTACAGGTGGCCTCGGGCTACTAGGTTGCCTGACCTGTCCACTGCAGAAGGGTGTGGCCCTAGGACGAAGGTGGTTAGCTGGTCAGTCGTATCCTACTCATCTAGCTGAAAAGGTCTCACAGGAATTCTAAACAGGGTAATACTCGTTAGATTCAGAGGTCCTTAGAACCCCAGCTAGTTTGAGCTTTAACCCAAAATAGGAAGGATGTGGGGGAAGTGGGGTTTTAGTTCAAAGCCAAAAATCTGACAATTGTTATTTATTTAGCTCAGTGGTTGCATCCCGATCCACACTGCACTCCAGTAGAAGAAAAAAAGAAGAAGAAGAAGAGTCTTCAGGAAGTAGGTGGCGCCATCCTGTCAAGTACGGGGTCTCCTGGCACGTGGAAGGACCTCAGAGCACACAGCGGCAGCAGTAGCAGTAGTAGTAGGAACGACATCAGAATTGCTCCCTATTTCTGCTATTTCTACACAGTAAAAAATGGACCCAACAGCACCAAAGCCCAGCCATATACTTGCAAGAAGGGAAATAGGTAAGATGCTTTAGTACATGCAAAATGCATGCGCAAAAGGTTTTTACCTTAAGGGTATTATAGAATAGGCTAGCAACACACTTAGCCACAGATAGCATCTGCATTAACAGATATAATTTACAACCCACAATGGGTTTTGCAGGTAAAACACACCTTGATATATATATATATATATATATATATATATATATATATATATATATGTAGTCTCATTGTTATGAAGTATTTTTTCTTCTTATGTAATAACACATTTGTTTTACATAGATGTTTTTCACAATACTTTTTTTTAACGAGGTGATTGTTATTTTTAGTTCCTGAACACAGATTGTACCGATAGGTTGGTTAACTGTTAGTATTTCACTATTTGACATGCCAGAGGCCTCCAGTTTTGGTCCAGTTCAGATTGTGTCATGGTTCTGTCCCTCAGCCAAGGTCTGCAGTCCACGGTACCGCTGCGGAACTCCGCTCGGCAGAGGCAGCTTTAGTTGGGTGATTTCGGGGGAGCGGCTGTCAGATGGGCTCCCGGTCGCCATCAAGGTGATCTCCAGGGAGCTGGTCAAGGAGTGGGTCCAGCTGGTAAGTACGCTTCTTTCCTCCGGAAGCAGTCCGCTGCACAGGCGGCGGAACCACAGCTGCAGGGGGATGGGGATGATGTCATTGTCATTGGATTTCCCCGTAGTGATCTGCCCCAGTAGGAGAGTTATACAAACACCTGCAGACAATACACCAGGCCAAAGTTTTATCAGGGAAAGCACAGAAAAGCTGAAATGAGCTCGTTTGCTCGCCACATCACATCCTGCTGCTCTAGCTTCTTCTTTCTTTTGTTTTGATGATTTATGAATCAATGACTCAGTGCAACTCTTTCCCTGCAGCCTGGAGCAATAAGGCCTGTACCCTTGGAGATCGCTCTGTTGCAGCGACTCTCTGAACCTGAGGGTCAAAGCGGCGTGATCCGGATGCTAGACTGGTTAGAGGTGGAGGAGCTGGGCTTCCTATTGATCACGGAGCGGCCGGCCCAGTGCCAGGATCTCTTCGATTTTATCACAGAGCGAGGCGCGCTTCCTGAACGTCTCGCGCTCAGGTGTGCCTCTTGCAGCTACCGTGGTAACGTGTGCCTGTGGGTCCTCTGCCGGCCTCTTGTTAATGCCCCGTCTTTGCTCCGCCCCCTCAGGTTCTTCAGGCAAGTGGTCCAGACGCTGAGGTACGTGCACCTCCACGGCGTTGTGCACCGGGACGTTAAAGACGAGAACATTGTGGTAAACACGGAGACGATGGAGGTCAAGCTCATCGACTTTGGATCCGGGGCGCTGCTGAAAGACGGAAAGTGCGGAGCTCAGCCGAGGAACCCCACGACGACGGTGAAAGCGGAAGGGTTTCTGATGTTTTTTGCTCTGTGCAGGTACGCGAGTCTACAGTCCTCCAGAGTGGGTCCAGGGCCGGACCTACCATGCCATCCCGCTCACCGTCTGGTCGCTCGGCGTGCTGCTTTTCCACATGGTGTGTGGGAACAACCCTTTCGAGCCCGACCGGTAGATCGTCGAAGCCACGCCCCTGTTCACGTGTCCCCGCTCGGAAGGTGAGCACTGGACCCACCCCTGCAGACGCCCGCTTTATTGACTAGTGTTGACACGTGCTGACTCGGTTCGCTGGTGTCTCTCCTTTCGGCCCGAGGACCGGCCTTCTCTGGAGGCAATCCTCTCTCACCCCTGGATGAGCGGAGGGGAGAAAGAAGAGGAGGAGGAGGAGAAGAAAGAGCTCGAGGAGAAGAAAGAGCACGGGTCGCTACCCAGCTCGCCGCTGTGATCCCTGTCCGATCACAACCAGAGACTGACTTTTTCTATTTATTATTCTTTTTTACTGATTTAAAATTTGTCTTTTGATTTGTTCTATTAAAGAAAAAAACTTTGCCTGCAATGAGATTTTATTTATCATCAGTTTCTCGATGGTTCAGTGTTATGAAATTGCACCTGTTTGATTATGAAGATTATTATTATTATTAATTATTGTTAATATTTTTATTATTATTTATACCGGTGGTGAAGATTCTTATCCAGGTCATGGTCATTAAAAAAAATGGACTTCTTTCTTCGAAGACATCTTCAAACGTTGAAAATGTCTTCAAACCTTCGGGAAAAAGTCCAGTTGTTTTGCTATTTACACCGCATAGGTGTTATCGGTTGGTTAGACTTGTCCAGAAAACGTCCACCAAGAAGGACTGATTGAGAGGTACCAATGCTCAATTCACTATGCTAAGCTTGTCGTGTGGGGGAAACCCAAAACGCAATAAGGGTGAGATTTTCACAGAATGAACATTATATTTGACAGAAAAAGAAGAGTCAGACCTGGTTTGTGAAGCATTTTATTGTACATGGATGGAATGCTGTATTGTGCATTGGAAACCAACATACATACTTACCTTCTAATCGTACGGGGTATTTATGGCTGCTTACCTGTTACCTAGAGAAATTCAAAATACAATTCGAATGCAGCAAAACTACCATTGAACATATGCTATAAATAATTTTTATAAGATAAAACAAAACAATATAAACTTACAGTCAAGACAGTCTTTTCTTTTTTAATTAAATTCGGCAGCCATTTAAGTCGGAAGTCATCATTTGTTAACAAGGTTTGTACCTTGTTTGTAGGACATTTAGTAGACTTATCTTGATGTTATTCTTAATATGTAATGTTTATACGGTTTAATCCAGGTGTGTCTGGCTGTTGTTGGAGTGCTGTTCTGCAAAGGTTCATAGAGGAAGCATCAACCCACTCATCAAAATACAACACAGCTGGAACGGTGGAGGAGGAGAATGTGCCCTTCTTGAGGGGCGATTCGGTGATGCGGTCTGCTGTACGTCGCCGGTCTGACGTTTTATTGTGTGTTGTAATCGTCCGTCCGTCCGTCCGTCTTCTTCCGCTTATCCGGGGTCGGGTCGCGGGGGTAGCAGCTTCAGTAGGGAGGCCCAGACGTCCCTCTCCCCAGCCACTTGGGCCAGCTCCTCAGGAGGAATCCCAAGGCGTTCCCAGGCCAGCCGGGAGACATAGTCCCTCCAGCGTGTCCTGGGTCTTCCCCTGGGCCTCCTCCCGGTGGGACGTGCCCGGAACACCTCTCCAGGGAGGCGTCCAGGAGGCATCCTGACCAGATGCCCGAGCCACCTCAACTGGCTCCTCTGGACGTGGAGGAGCAGCGGCTCTACTCTGAGTCCTCCCCGGATGACTGAGCTCCTCACCCTATCTCTAAGGGAGAGCCCAGACACACTACGGAGAAAACTCATTTCAGCCGCTTGTATCCGGGATCTCGTTCTTTCGGTCACGACCCAAAGCTCGTGACCATAGATGAGGGTAGGAACGTAGATCGACCGGTAAATCGAGAGCTTCGCCTTTTGGCTCAGCTCTCTCTTCACCACAACGGATCGGTACAGCGCCCGCTTCACAGCAGACGCTGCACTAATCCGCCTGTCGATCTCCCGCTCCATCTTCTCCTCATTCGTGAACAAGACCCCAAGATACTTGAACTCCTCCACTAGGTGCAGCACATCCTCCCCAACCCGGAGAAGGCACTCTACCCTTTTCCGGTTCAAGACCATGGTCTCGGATTTGGAGGCACTGATTTTCATCCCGGCCGCTTCGCACTCGGCTGCGAACCGCTCCAGTGAGAGCTGTAGATCACGCCCTGATGAAGCCAATAGGACCACGTCATCCGCGAATAGCAGAGACACAATCCTAAGGCCACCAAAACGGATCCCCTCAACACCTTGGCTGCGCCTAGAAATTCTGTCCATAAAAGTTATGAACAGAATCGGTGACAAAGGGCAACCTTGGCGGAGTCCAACTCTCACCGGAAACGAGTCCGACTTACTGCCAGACTCTGACACCGGTCGTACAGAGACCTGACAGCCCTTATTAAAGGGTCCGGTACTCCATACTCCCGGAGTACCCCCCACAGGATCCCCCGGGGGACACGGTCGAATGCCTTCTCCAGATCCACAAAGCACATGTAGACTGGTTGGGCAAACTCCCATGCCCCCTCAAGAATCCTGCTGAGGGTATAGAGCTGGTCCAGTGTTCCACGGCCAGGACGAAAACCACACTGCTCTTCCTGAATCTGAGATTCGACTATCCGACGGACACTCCTTTCCAGAACCCCTGAATAGACCTTACCAGGGAGGCTTAAGAGTGTGATTCCTCTGTAGTTGGAACACACCCTCCGGTCCCCCTTTGTAAATAGGGGGACCACCACCCCAGTCTGCCAATCCAGAGGAACTGCCCCCGATGTCCACGCAATGTTGCAGAGCCGCGTTAACCAACACAGCCCCACAACATCCAGAGCCTTAAGGTACTCAGGGCGAATCTCATCCACCCCCGGGGCCTTGCCACCGAGGAGCTTTTTAACAACCTCGGCAACCTCAGCACCAGAGATGGGAGAACCCGACCTAGAGTCCTCAGGCTCTGCTTCCTCAATGGAAGACGTGTTGGTGGGATTAAGGAGGTCTTCGAAGTATTCCGCCCACCGACGCACGACGTCCCGAGTCGAGGTCAGCAGCACACCATCCCCACTGTAAACAGTGTTGGTACTGCACTGCTTCCCCCTCCTGAGACGCCGGATAGTGGACCAGAATTGCTTCGAAGCCGTACGAAAGTCTTTCTCCATGGCCTCTCCGAACTCTTCCCACGCCCGAGTTTTTGCCTCGGCGACCAGCCGACCCGCCTGCCGCTTCGACTGCCGGTACACATCAGCTGCTTCCGGAGTCCCACAGGCCAAAAAAGCCCGGTAGGACTCCTTCAGCTTGACGGCTTCCCTCACCGCTGGTGTCCACCAGCGGGTTCGAGGGTTGCCGCCGCGACATGCACCGACAACCTTGCGGCCACAGCTCCAACTAGCCGCCTCAACAATAGAGGCGTGGAACATGGTCCATTCAGACTCAATGTCCCCCGCCTCCCTCGGGACGTGTTTAAAGTTCTCCCGGAGGTGGGAGTTAAAGCTCCGCCTCACAGGGGACTCTGCCAGACGTTCCCAGCAAACCCTCACAGTGCGTTTGGGCCTGCCCGGTCGGACCGGCTTCCTCCCCCGCCATCGGAGCCAACTCACCACCAGGTAGTGGTCGGTGGAGAGCTCCGCCCCTCTCATCACCCGAGTGTCCAAGACATACGGCCGCAGGTCAGATGAAACGACAACAAAGTCGATCATTGAACTGCGACCTAGGGTGTCCTGGTGCCAAGAGCACATATGGACACCCTTATGCTTGAACATGGTGTTTGAGATGGACAATCCATGACGAGCACAGAAGTCCAACAACAAAACACCACTCGAGTTCAGATCAGGTGGGCCATTCCTCCCAACCACGCCCCTCCATGTCCCACTGTCATTGCCCACGTGAGCGTTGAAGTCCCCCAGCAAAACGAGGGAGTCCCCAGGAGGGGCACTCTCCAGTACCCCCTCCAAGGACTCCAAAAAGGGTGGGTAATCTGAACTGCTGTTTGGCGCATAAGCGCAAACAACAGTCAGAACCCGTCCCCCCATACGAATGCGGAGGGAGGCCACCCTCTCGTTCACCGGGGAAAACCCCAACGTGCAGGCACCGAGATGGGGGGCAACCAGTATGCCAACCCCAGCTCGGCGCCTCTCACCATGGGCAACTCCAGAGTGGAAGAATGTCCAGCCCCTCTCAAGGAGACTGGTTCCGGAGCCAGAGCGGTGCGTCGAGGTGAGTCCGACTATCTCTAGTCGGAACCTCTCAACCTCGCGCACAAGCTCAGGCTCCTTCCCCACCAGAGAGGTGACATTCCACGTCCCAAGAGCCAGCTTCTGCAGCCGAGGATCGGAACGCCAAGGTCCCCGCCCTCTACTGCCACCCGTTGCACAATGCACCCGACCCCTTTGGCCCCTCCGACAGGTGGTGAGCCCATTGGAAGGGGGACCCATGTTGCCTCTTCGGGCTGAGCCCGGCCGGGCTCCATGGGCAAAAGCCCGGCCACCAGACGCTCGCCAACGTGCCCCACCTCCAGGCCTGGCTTCAGAGTGGGGCCCCGGTGACCCGCGTTGTAATAGTAAACTCAATAAATACTTATTGAACTAGATGGTTCAATAAGTATTCTGCCCCATGACCTTCATCCAGGTTCGATGACCGACTTGCACATCAGGACCACTACGGGCCTGCACCACAGTTTATCATCGTCAACTGAAGTGCTTCATCAAAATAGGACTCGACGGGAACACTGGATGAGGAGCGGACATAAAATGTGCTCCACAAATATTTTTATAAAAAAATTAATAAAGTAAATACACTTCTCAAAATAAAGTGTAAAATCCAATATGCTTATGTGTTAATATGAACATCCTCTGCGGGACGTTATTACCAGGCTCCTTTCCACGTATTGGCTTCCTCTGTGTTCCGGTCCCTGCCTGGAAAGGGACAGACGTGGACCTCAAAGCATGTCTGGCTCAAAACCACCCCCTCTGGTGTGTCTAGTGTCAGTGTTGGGCAGAGATTCCGGGCATCCAGTCAGTAAGATTTATGTGTCCGTGTAACACCGTTTTATATTAGTAGCAGAACAACCAGATCACATAAATGCATTAAACATGAACCTTGTAAACATATTTCCCCTTTCATCTTAGATATCGGATTATGTGTATATGTGCTAGGTCATGAGGTCTTTGACTTTAGCTCAAGGGATAAGTATCAAGGGGTGGGCCTAAGATTTTGTTTAAAATCAACCAGATTTGTGTATCTTTTACCTTAAAAAGAAGGAAACTTTATTTGTCATTGCAATTGTACTTTCCAACGAAATGTGCCTTGTGCATTTAACCCATCCCTGGGGAGCAGCAGGCAGCTACCTGGGGCTGCTCCGTAGCCCCTACCTGGGTTAACTGTTTTGGCAGAGGGCTTCTCGGGGGCTGCGTATCACTCAACCTGTAAAACCCGTCCACGCAGGCCTGTGACTGGTCAGCTGGAAGAACGGGGTTCTCTAAGGGGGCTGTATCACACTGAGGTTTGCTGTATAGCGGAGCTGAGAATGGCAGGGCGGGTTTTTGTTCAAACATGAGCTAGGAGAAAATGGAAGGACTGAAAATGGTTTATTTTCTATATTATTCAATAAATAAAATATAACAACATAAAAACAAACGAAACCATTGCAACCTCTGCAGAAACACACACACACATACACACAACTTAGCTGTGTGTGAGAGGGTTAGATTGTGGGAGCTAGGTTTAACTGTCCAGCCACGAGAGACCCTGAGCCTCCCCACCAAATGACCTTTGGGTCACCCCATAGTCAATAAGGAGCTCCTCGCCAGCCTTTATGTCCCGTGCGGCTTTAATGAGAAGCACGGGCAGGGCCTCACCTGGGACATGGAAAACCATCCCTTTGACATTTAGTTTTTTGGTGGAGTGGTTTATCATCCTCCCAAAGGTGGCTTTGTCTGGGTGGCATTGGCAAGGCGCCACTTGTGAATTGACACAAAGTTTCTGCTCCCCAGCCTTGAAGAAGAAGATGTAGCTCCCCTCGCCGGGTTGCAGTGCCTCCAGCACGCGCCTGCCCTCTTCGGCGCTGACTACCGGTCCGTGGTAGTCGCAGACAACAGCGCCTCTGGCGAAGTCCTTCGTGGCAAAGACCCCTATGTGTGGAGGAGTGAAACATGGTCACTTTTGTAAACGGCACACTGTCTGGATTAAATGCATCAGAGAATTTTAACGCCCATCACGATGGGCAACCAAACTGCCATGTAACATCGACCCACCGTTGCCTGCTCTGGGCTTTTTGCTCTCCGCAATGGTTAGTCCAGGCCTCCTCTGTTGTTCTATGTGCCCTATCAGGTCTGAGTCCTTTCTCAGGTCCACTTTAGGTGGCGGAGTCCAGCCCTCTACGACCTCCCAGGCAGAGATGCAGTTTGAGTTCAAGCCCGAGCTCCTGATGTAACCCTGGACCGTGTGGACAGAGGGCTTTTGTCGGGTCCAGTAGGCTAGGAGAAAACAAGGGAAACCACCCACGTTCACTGTTACAATCAGAATCAGTAAAAAACCGGGCCAAAAACAACGTTGCATAACAGTGCCCTCATTTACATCAGGCTTAATATTTGGATATTTATTTTTTTCCATTACAGCGTAGAGCTTGTGGAAGCATTTGTACTTGGAAAAAAAAACAAATAGGTTTTGATCGCAACCCCGAGGTGCCTAACGATCTGCATATCGGCGTATGAATGTGTGCACATTAGTGAGAGCGACTGGGCTATTTTGAGCGCTTTGAGTACTTACAGAGTAGGTGTGTCTGTCTGAGCTTTCGCTGACGAATCCTCCATCTATCATACAGCGCCCTGTCCGCGGAGAAGCCCTTCTCTCGCCTCTGCTTCTTTGTGGGCGTCTGTCTGTGTAATGTCACAGGAAACTCCTGGAAAAAGGCGCCCACTTCCGTGCTCTCTCCGGGGCTGGTTTCCTGCGGCCGCTTGCGCTCCGGATCGCGGCCAGAGGGGCTGGGAGAGGAAGGAAGGACCATGGCCGTGGACAGAAAGGGAGCGAGCAAGAGAGAGAGAAAGAAAGACAGAGGGATGTGTAAACATGCAACTGAAGGCTTAGCGCCCCCGCCCCCCTCCAATCCTAACCCACCCACCTGCTGGCCAAACTGTTGAGGTCGGTGGCCACCATCGCCAACTCCTGAGGGGTCAGACGTGAGGGGGGGGGGGGTCCTGCTCGTCCTGGGCAATTCCGAGATACCCCAGAAGTGCTCTCATTGCTGTCTTGGAAAGGAGGTTTGCGTCTCGCGCAGCAATGAGGCATGCGTCCTGGCTGGAGACGACCGGGAAGTTGTAGCTGTGAAAATAAAAAAAAAAATATTATTAGCTTTTCCGTGGAGGGGGGAACTGCAGCCTCCTTTACATGTTTGTAATTAATCTAGGTTTTAAACAAAAAAAAAAACAGCAAATAAAAAATTACTAAATGAAAAAGACATCAGGGGTAAATTGTTCAATTGTTATTAATGGAGAGGCTGTTATGCTGCCATCTGTTGTGTCTTCTGAGTGCTGCAGTTGTATTGAACTGTTCTGAAAAAAAAAATTAAAAAAATAATAAATACGACACGCACGTTAAAAACGGCTGTTCTCTTCAGCTACAAGAGGACTACGTTAGTATAAATGAGTCAACTCCATCCAATTACTTAAATTTCCACATCCCCAGATCTACAGGAAGAGGAGGAGGAGTAGCGGCAATCTTTCAGTCTGATTTATTAATTAGTCCAAGGCCAATTAATAACTACAGTTCTTTTGAAAATCTAACTCTCAGTTTCCCTCATCCAAACCGCAAAGTAATAAAACCTCTTCTTCTTGTTTTGTATCGTCCACCAGGCCCTTACACTCAGATTTTGGATCAGTTGTCAGACTTCTTGTCTGATTTGGTGATAAACACTGAGAAAGTTATTATAGTGGGTGACACTGAATGTGATAACCTTAGTGCAGCCTTTAAAACTATCCTAGATTCAATTGGTTTTGCTCAAAATGTGTGTAAACTGACGCAGACCTGGCTCCATGCTTTAGACTTTGGGCTGACATATGGCGTTGATTGTGAAAAACTAACAGTATTTTCTCACAACTCTGTCCTATCTGACCATTTTTTAATAACCTTTGAGTTTAATTTAACCGAGTTCTCCACCCCCAAAAGAGGGTTTCATTACAGAAACCCTTTTTTATATCGGATAAAGCCGTTTCAAAAGGCTATTGGAGGACATCAGGGTCTATTTTTATCACTCTACTGAGTTCTACTGTTCTTCAGTTTTGCATTGCTTGTCATCATTTCAGCTTTTAACTTTTTGTTCTCTCTCTTTTTTTCTATATAGAAGGTACACCTGGTCTGATGTTCTGTTAACTGTGACATCATCCAGGGAAAACAGATCACCCGCTACTACTATCTAATGTAGAACAGATTACTGGATCAATGTGTGCTTCTGTGCTTCTTTGTCTGTCTTGTTGTGTCTCTGCTCTGTCTTCTCTAACCCCCTGTCGGTTTGAGGCAAATGACCGTTCATCCCCGTTAATGGGGAGTTTTTCTTTCCGCTGTCGCTTCATGCTTGCTCAGTATGAGGGGTTGCTGCAAAGCCATGGACAATGCAGACGACTCTACCTGTGGCTCTACGCTTCTCCAGGAGTGAATGCTGCTTGTCGGGACTTTGATGCAATCAACTGGTTCCCTTATATAGGACATTTTTGACCAATCTGTGTAATCTGATTGAACTTGACTTTGTAAAGTGCCTGGAGATGTGAGACATGTTTCCTGAATTGGCGCTACATAAATAAAATTTAATCGAAATGCTGGGTTTTTACACCCCCACCTTCTCGAAAAACAACTTCGCTCACTAGCGATGAAGACGGCTCAAATCAACGTGAGCGCTGGTGATGATGGTCCCAGAACGGTTAAAAAAGAAATGGCTCGCGGCCGTCTTGGTGTCCCTCACGATACCTGACCTGACTTTGGTGAAGTAGGTCTCGAGTAGCTGCATAGGATGAGAGGAAAGCATTGGCCATGGCAGTTGGGAAAATGTAACTGCTGTATAAGTCAGTCATAGCTGGTGCGCTCCAGCTATGGCTCTCCTGCGTCTCTCGTCTGTGGAAAGGAAATAGCACGACTGAGAGCCATCCCTAAGGGTTAAATTGGGTCATGTTTATGTTTTTTAATCAGTATTTGTTATTAAATGTGAAAAAATTATCAATCCGTTGCTTCGACGGATTGATTATGTGTAATGGTATACTAAAAGGGGTGCCGGGTGGCCGAGAAGAAAATTGGCTAGCTAATGTTTTTGGACCTTGAATGTCTCTTTTTGACTTACAGATGTGTTTTGTGATACTTCACTGTCAAGTGTAATAGGACTGCATGATTTATGTCCATATGTATATGTATAAACGGGTAGTAATAGATGCTATTTAATGTGGCCTTGTTGTTCTGTTTGCTATCTGTGTTAATTTCCAAAAACAATAAAGACACGATTTAAAAACAAACCAAAAAAAAGGGCAAACACATTGAGCTGAGCGCCACAACGGCTCGACCAAACCACAGGGAGATGCCTTCTCACCTGCAGGTTTTCCACCACCCACGGCTTCACGTGCGCCTTCAGCAGCATCAGGGCCACGCAGTAATAACAAAGGCGTGTCTTGTTCTCCTCCGTGTGGTGGCGCTCCTGGTCCAAATTAAAAGAGTCGGCTTTGGCCCTTTTTGTAGACCGCCTCGGTGTTTCTTGTCCAGTCCAGCTCATTGTTAAAATACACTCCAAGGTACTTATACTCCTCCATAGTGTCTACAGGGACCCCCTGGATGGAAACAGGGGTCACAGGTGTTTTTGTCCTCCTCAGATCCACTATTAGCTCCTTTGTCTTTGTCACATTGAGCTGCAGATGGTTCAGCTCACTCCAAGTGACAAAGTTTCCCACCACTCTACTATATTCACTCTCATCACCCTTTTCAATGCAGCCAACTATTGCTGAGTCATCAGAAAACTTCTGAAGGTGGCAGGACTCAGTGCAATAGATGAAGTCTGAGGTGAAAAGGGTGAAGAGGAAGGGGGAGAGGACAGTCCCCTGAGGGGCCACAGTGTTGCTTACAACCCTGTCAGACACACAGTTCTGTAGGCGTACATAATGTGGTCTGCCCGTCAGGTAATCAACAATCCAGGACACCATGGGGGCCTCCACCTGCATCGCCGTCATCTTCTCACCCAGTAGAGCCGGACGGATGGTGTTGAAGGCACTGGAGAAATCAAAGAACATGATTCTCACAGTGCTCGCCGGCTTTTTCAGATGAGTGTAGACTCTTTTTAGCAGAAAGATGATGCTATACTCAACTCCCAGGCGGGGCTTGTAGGTGAACTGTAGTGGATCAGTTAAGGGCCTGACCATGGGTCTTAGCTGCTCCAGGACTAGCCTCTTAAATGTCTTCATGATGTGGGACGTCAGTGCTACCGGTCTGTAGTCCTGAGAGCCGCTAGGACGCGGCGTCTTTGGCACAGGAACGAGGCAGGACGTCTTCCACAGCACAGGGACTCTCTGGAGGAGCAGGCTTAGGCTAAAGATTAGGCTAAGTACTCCACACAGCTGGTAGGCACAAGGTTTGAGCACTCTGGGGAATACACCATCGGGGCCTGCAGCTTTGCCGGAGTGGAGTCTGGTTAGCTGTCTTCTCACCGGGTCAGGAGTAAAGGACACTGTAGTGGTAATCGCCGCTGTCTCCGGAGAATTTCTCAGGGGTCGAACACGGGCCTTCAGAGACAGGGGAAAGCTGATCAGAGGAATCAGCTGACGAGTTACTAGGAGGCAGAGCACTAGATGACGCGAAAGCTGGCTGACTGGACGCGGGGGTTAACGCGGCTTTAAGTTGAGCTGGTGGATGGAGCGCAGGTGGGGAGCCTGAGCAGCACCACAGCGGAGGCAGACAGGAGGAGCAGCTGAATGAACCAGAGTGAATCCAGGAAGGGGGGTCTCTTGTCCGGCTTGGTACCACCAAGTAGGTCTTCAGTGTTGTCTTCAGTGCACGGAGACAACAAGGGTGAGTAAATCCAGAGCATGACGAACTGAAGAAGACAGGAGACAGAGTTAGAGCTTGGAATCAGGAACATCAAAACTCAGGAATGGAGATCGGTCGACAGGACAATGGCCTAGGCGTATCACAACGGACTAACACTCTGGCGTCCTCCAGCTGACTGAACATTCCTTTTAAGCTCAAGCAGAGTAGCCGTAACGAGCCGCAGGTGCGGGCCACAAAATATTTTTTTTTCACTCTACTGAAGGATATTATCTTAAACAATACAGGACATTTAACTGTAAAGGATTGGCAGAAGCCTGAAATAAGCTTAGAAGGTAAGGTGCTAGAACACCCTGCTGCATTGTTATCTACACACTGGTAGCCAAAGTTCTTCCTTTAAACAAGATTTTCTCTTAAAGTAATAGTTATATACTAGGTTATTTGCTAAACTTTAATAAGTTAAAAATATCAGTTCCTGACTTCTTAAGAGAATACAAGCATTGATACAACACATCATGTACTGAGATCTGAGGGGGATGAGAGACATGGACAGGTTCCTTAAATTGAATGCGGCAAACAGGATATCGGATTCTCCAGTGGGACGAGTGAAAACTTTCCTCCTGTCTTTAAAGTGATTTAAGTGAGAAGATCCTGTTACTGTCATGATTTTTGACAATTGTTTGGCCCACATGCAGAACACACACTCAAGAGACCAGAATGTTTTACGCTTAAAACGTTTTATTGAATGTGACTAGACTGGATCAGGGTTTCCGGAGCTGAGAGAAAAATGGAGGGGAGACAGAGTAGTTAGAGGGGAGAACAACGGAGTAGAAAAAAAATTCAAACAGGCATGAGAACTCACTGCGAGACGACAACTTTACCACCAGGGAAAGGTGATGGAATGAGAAGGATGGGACTGCTGCCGGTGTGGCGCTGAGGTTGCAGACAGGTAATGCTTTCCGGGAGGGTCAGAGATGAAGTGGTGGTGACGCAGGGAGGCTGGACAGGGGATTGGTGGAGGGTGAGTGAGGCTTGATCAGGAGACGAAGGCTCAGGAGGAGCAGAGTCGGCAAGCTGCCAGACGGAAACTTGGGAGACAGGTTTTCACAGGGGGAACTGGAGAGCAGTTTGGACGATCCGTGGATAGTCCTGGGAACAAAGGTTCAACACTTGGGTGGGACCTGGGAACAAGAGACGCAGGATTAGGTTCACTTGAAAGCTTAGGTTCAAGCAGAACGGAGATGGCTGAATCATACCACATGGTTTTCCACACTGGTGAAAAGTGCTGGTAGCAGCCTCCTTTTAAGCTCCTCCTGGAGAGCCTGAAATGACAAACACCTGTGCACCGCAGCCTCCCTGCTAATCACCCGCCACCTAAGAGGACAGAAAGGGAGCAGCAGCACCACCACCAGCCGTTTCTAAAGTCTGCCACAGGGGTCAATCAGTCTCCAGTATTCCTACCAAAGAACCTGACCCCATCAGAGAGAATGCTTCTGTGCCTGTCCACATCAGGATGGACGCCTCGGTTCCTGTGTTCGAGTGTCAAACAAACACTTTTGTTCTTGTCTCCGTGGGTTCGCTGGACAACACTGTTCCTGTCTCTGAGGGTGTGTGTTAGAATTATTTTTTCTATTCTCTATATGTTTTTTATTTCCCATATTCATCGTACTTATCATGTATTTACTCATTACTATTTAAAATGTTTTTAGGTTTGAGTTTATTCAGATATTAAAGTGCCTTTCAGATGACTAATCTTTCTCTCCTATGTGACAGAGTAAGGTTTGTGAAGAGAAAGATTCTCATGATATAAAGTTGTTTTGCAGCACCTCACCATCTGTGGCAGCTTTTTTCTCTGAGAACTGAACTGCTTTGTATTATTTTGAAAGTCACAGAGTTGTTTTGCTTCTCTCTACTCCCTAGATTACCCTTAATCGGCGACCACCACTCTGAGACCACTTAAGATGCAAAACTCTGGAAAGCATAAAGTATATTTCAGATTATTTAATCTACCACAGTCAGAGAAATGGTTACAAACACATCAGCGCTGATGGGCTCTTGATCGGCAAGAAGCCCCGATTGCTCATCATTTAAACATTATAAAGGAGTTTAGGAGGAGGTTCCGGTGACGTCATCCTACCGAATGGCAGCCTAGGGCGATAGCTCTCCACTGATTTTGACTATTTCACCCCATTTAAATACCAATATTCACATTTTGTCACAGTAAGTTGAAGGTGAAAGGGGTGTGAACATGGGGAAAAAAGAAAATAGACAGAAAACTGTGGTAGAAGACCGTCAGAGCGAAGAAAAGGCATCGAGGACCACGCCATCTGAAGAAGCTAGCGAAGAAGCTAATGCTAGCGCTAACAATGGAGCTAACGAGTCAACTTCTATTAGTTTAGCGACAGTGCTAAAAGAAATACGAGGGTTTCGCAAAGAATTTCAAGACTTTAAATCAGATTTGATCAACGTAAACCAGAAGATCACTGAAGCTGAGACAAGAATTGACCAGATGGAGGACCGGGTCCAGGGCGTGGAGCAAGTTTTGACCAGGATGCTAAAAGTAATGAGCGAACAGGAAAGCAAACTAATAAACCAAGAAGCAAGATCCCGACGTGATAATTTGAGAGTGTACAACATCCCGGAGCAGGCAGAGGGGACATCGGTGGCTGGTTTCATGGTAAAAGTCTTCCGGAGCTGTCTGGACATCCCCGAGTCCCTCAGCCTTGACATTGAGAGAGCGCACCGTGTGGGCCCCCCCAGCTCACGGGAGAATGGCGAAGATAAACCCCGCTCGATCATAATAAAGTTCGCTCGCTACACAACTAAAGAAGAAGTTCTTCGCAGAGCCTGGATGAAAAAGACTGTGCTTCTGGAGGGAAGAAGAATCTATTTTGACCAAGACTACCCTCCTGCTATCCTCCAGAGACGCAGGGAATACACGGAGGCTAAGCGGGCTCTGCGCGAACAGAACATCCGAATCCAAACTCCCTTTCCCGCGAAGCTGCGGGTGTTCTACAAAGACGGGACCGTGCTGTACAACACCGCGGAGGAAGCGACGGCGGACATGAGAGCGCGGGGCTTCACGGTGACGAAGGTAACGCAGAAGGAGAGCCTGATGGAGCAGCTGACACGATGCGCCGAGGAGCACCGGGAAAGAGCGATCCGAGAGAGGCTGCAGGTCTACAGGAGACGCGCGCCCTCCGCGTCCGAGGACCAGTGAGGTTACACAAGCTCTATAACAACCCACGCGGTAAGGTCTGTATATGAGACATGACTCTTTTCCCCCAATAAATGAGGATATGTATGTGGAGAAACTTTAGTGGAGAAGTACACTCTGGGCTGTTTGTGGGGCCCTTCCCCGTTCGGAGGGAGAGGATTCCCCCTCGCGGTGGTGGATAGACACTACACCTTGCAGGGTCCTTCACGAGAGACCCCTACCCTGGAATCACAGTTTTGTGTGAATAATTATTTCTCTTTTAGTTGTTCTTGTTCTATGTTCTTGTTTGTTAAGGGAGCTGACCATTCTATTTTACATCATGACATATTATACCACATAAATAATGAATAATGGTATTAAATGTATTTCATTTAATGTAAATGGGCTAACAAACCCAATAAAACGAAGCAGAATCCTAACTAAGATGAAAAAAGACAAGGCACAATTGGTATATCTGCAAGAAACTCACTTAAATGATAATGAACATGAGAAATTGAAGAGAATGGGATTTACAAATATGTTCTCTTCCTCCTATCAGTCTGGTCGAAGACGTGGTGTGGTCATCCTCATCTCAAAAACACTAAATTTCGAAAAATCATATGAATTGAAAGATAAAGAGGGAAGATTCATATTGGTAAGGGGTAGCAGTGAGGGCAATTTGGTGACACTCATGAACATTTATGCACCACCTGGGAGTGACTTGAGTTTCTTTAAAAAAATCATTAACATCATGGTAACAGAAACTCAAGGCTTCTTAATATGTGGTGGAGACCTGAACGTCAGTCTCCGGCCGGAATTAGATAACTCTAATGGAAAAAATCTGGAATCAAACACTCTACATAAGAAGATTTCTGCTCTTTTCAATGAGGTGGGGTTGATTGATATTTGGAGAGACCTTTTTCCCACAAGACGTGATTACTCACACTACTCAGCCCCTCACTCACTTTACACCAGAATTGATTATTTTATTACATTTGGCAAAGACAAAGATAATATTCAAAGCTGTGGAATGGGGACAATAGATGTGAGTGATCACGCACCCCTAACTCTGGTGATCGATTTAAATTTATGCCCCAAGGTGACTACTTGGAAACTAAATTCATATTTGCTCCAGGACATTAACGTTAGGAAACAAATTAGAAAAGATATAAAAGAATTTTTAGATATAAATGACAATGAAGAGGTCTCTCCCCCAATTCTTTGGGACACCTTAAAAGCTGTGCTAAGAGGAAAAATTATAGCGATAAGCTCATATAAAAAGAAGATGAAAAACAAAAGATTAGAAGATTTACAAAAAGATTTAAAAACCTTAGAAGGCCAACATAAACAGACCTCAGCACCAAACATCCTGAAAGAATTAAAGAGTATAAGAAATGAAATAAATAATTTAAATACACAAGAGATTAAAAAGAAATTAATGTATTTGAAACAAACATACTATGAAAGTGGATCAAAATCTATGAAAATACTTGCATGGAAATTAAAAAAGAAACTAGCAGACAACACAGTAACAAAGATTAAGGATCCCAAAACAAAGAAAGTTGTCACCAAATTAAAGGAAATTCATAAAGTATTTGAAGATTTCTACAAAACACTGTATACCAAAGTCCCTGGGGAAAACATAAATTATATTGATGACTTTCTGAAATCATTGGACCTGCCAAAACTAAATCCTAAGCAAAATGAACAAATGGTGGAAAACATAACAGAGGTGGAACTCAAAAGAGCCATTAGTAGACTTAAGTCAGGCCGCTCACCAGGGGGAGACGGCTACACAGCTGAGTGGTATAAGGAATTCAAACATGAGCTGATCCCCATAATACTTCCTACCTTAAATTGGGTACTGAAAAAGGGAGAAACACCTCCGAGTTGGAAAGAGGCTATAATCACTGCAGTACCAAAAGAAGGTAAAGATAAGAATGAATGTGGTTCATATAGGCCCATTTCTGTTTTAAATATTGACTACAGATTATTTACTTCTATAATGGCCAGACGGATGGAGGAATTCTTACCAATGTTGATACATAACGATCAAACTGGATTCATAAGAAACCGACAGACACAAGATAATATACGCAGAACACTTCATATTATAGACCAAATTAATAAAAATAAGACTGAGGCGGTGCTGGTAAGTGTCGACGCTGAGAAAGCGTTTGTAAAGAAAATCCCAATTAACTGAGTCAGAGTATTATACAAATTTGGGTTACATGAAACCGTTATTCAAACTATAAAAGCCTTATATACAAACCCCACAGCAAGAATCAAGGTTAACGGATATTTATCTGACAGTTTCATATTACAGAGAGGAAATCGTCAGGGCTGCGCATGGTCCCCACTTTTGTTTGCTTTATATCTAGAACCACTGGCCCAGTCCATAAGACAAAGCCAAAATATTAAAGGAATTACAATTAAAGGGAGGGAGCATAAGCTTGCTTGTTATGCAGATGACATCTTAATATTTTTAGGACAACCGACAAACTCACTACCTGAACTCATTCATCTGTGCAAGCAATATGGTAAAATGTCTGGGTACAAAATTAACATGAACAAAACTCAAACCCTTTCCTATAATTATAATCCACCTGTGGAAATGGTTACCAGATACCCAATGATGTGGCAGGCCCAATCCTTAAAATATTTAGGTATTACCATACCAAAGGATCAAACCAAACTATTTGATGTGAACTATGTCCCATTACTAAAGAAAATTGTCGAAGACATAAAACGGTGGAACTTGATTCCTTTTTTCACTCTACACTCGAGAATAGAATCCATCAAAATGAATGTTTTGCCAAGATTACTGTATTTGTTTCAGACCCTCCCCATATCTATTGATCAAAATGTCTTCAATGAATGGGACAAAATGATTTCACGATATGTATGGGAGGGGAAGAGACCAAGAGTCCACTTCAAAACCTTACAACTAGATAAAGAAAAAGGAGGATGGGGCCTGCCATCTTTGAGAAACTATTACCGAGCTGCACAAATGAAAACCGTAATAAATTGGTGTGATGTTTCCTGCGATGCTCAGTGGAAGAATATAGAGGAGAAAACTCTTTCAGTTCCAATACAATCTGTATTGGCAGACACAAATATCGGGAAATATATACATAATACCGGTAGTCCCTGGGTTGAATGTACTCTCTCTGTGTGGCAAAACGTGGTGAAAGAATATAAACTGGAAAAAGATATCGCAGGATTGAAATGGTATGCATACGACTCTGATTTTATACCAAACCAATTAGATTCACGATTTAAAATTTGGACTTCTAAAGGGTTAAAAACTATAAATGATCTAATTAAGGATGGTAAAGTAATTGCATTTGAGACACTGAAACATAAATATAATTTAGAAAAGCAGGATTTCTACCGCTACTTACAAATACGACATTACATAGAAACAAAGGTTGATTTAACATCGGATGCTAATGTATACTTACTGAAACTATTTAAAAATGCATACACAGGGGATGGAAACAAGAAATTAATTTCTTTTTTGTACAAATTTTTGACAAGTCATGGGTCGTTCTCAACTGGGACTGTTAAGGCACTATGGGAGAAAGAAGCAGGAATAAACATAACAGAAGAAGAATGGACTCTGATCTGGAAGCATCAGTGGAAATGTACGTCTTCACAGAGATGGAGAGAGTTTGGATGGAAAACACTGATAAGATACTTTATTACCCCATATCAAAAATCACACTATGATGGAAATCCTCCTGTTTGCTGGAGAAAATGTGGAAACCTGCAAGCAAACCATTTTCACATTATGTGGGACTGCTCGGTAGTTAAACAATATTGGAAAGACATCCACAAAACACTACAGGAGATATTTAAATGTATAATTCCCTTTGATATGAAAACTATTTTCTTTGGAAACATACCACAAGGTTGGATGAAAAATGATAAATCTCTTTTGAGCATGTTGTTAGTTGCTAGTAAGAAGGGTATAACCAAAAAATGGTTATCACAGGAGGTACCACATCTGTCAACATGGTGGGAGATAATGTTGGATATTTATAAAATGGAAGAGATGACAGCAGCTATAAATAACAGACAGGGATGGTTCATGTCATGCTGGGAAAAATGGATTGATTATACAAACTTAAAAAGGCCCGATTTCATTCTGAAAATGTGAATATGTGAGATAATGGCAATGGTCACTCCCTTCTGTTCCCTTATGTGTGTGTTTTTTTTTTGTTTCTGTTTGCTCTCTTTTCTTTCAACAATGGGAAACATGTTAAGATGTCTAAATACTAATGATATATGTACTTTTCTGTACATGTAAAAAATACCCATTTGTATAAATTTGTTGAAAAACTCAAAATAAAGAATTAAAAAAAATAAAAAATAAAGGAGTTTAGGTTAACACCCATAAAAGGCCGTACATATCGGTAAACGGTGTCATCAGTGGATAAACGGTGTCAACTCCTGGACGCTATCAATCAATCAATCAATCAATCAATCAATCAAATTTTATTTGTCAATTACAATTTGCATTGCAATCGAAAAGTCAGTTCCAGTACAACCGTCCATCACATACACTTAACAAACAAACATTTGGGGGGAACGATTGACTGAGGCCTTGCGTTGCCAAGGAACGCAGCCAGCCAGCCGCTGCTAAAAAGCGCAGCCGTCAAGGCCGCATTCCTCCAAACTGCCCAGACCCCGCCTAAACGGAGTTTACAGGCGCTGCCTTGAAACTCTCGAAGAAAGAGCAACAACATGGGGGAAAGAGAGGGGGAGGAAAAAAAAAAGACAGATGTTTGCCTATTTATGCTCTCACCTATAAAGAGACAAACAACCGACACAAAAAAACCCTCATAGCACAAAAGCACAAATAAACACAAGACAACATGTATGCAGAAGGTAAACATTTGAGACCTGTCGCGTGAGTGTAATTCATCAGTTTTTATGAGTATCAGTTATGCGTGTGTGTATGGGCGAAAGTGTTTTATCTCCGTGAACACTCTCCAGAGGCCATTGTCCTTGATGTTATCAGCCGACCCACAGTTCAGAGAAGCATCCTCAGGTGTCAGCGGGGGAGGGGGGTAGCCGGGGGCTTTTCTGGGCACTCTCCGCCATAACAATCCAGGAGTAGAGATAGGGAGGGAATCCAAATATGTTATTTGTTATGAGACAAGCTGCACTGCCTTTCCTGTCAGCTTTTAAGTCTTTTGCTGGCTCCACATAAATCCAATTTTCCAAATTATTGGGCTTTTTCGCGCTTCACTCCCAGATTTTATCCCATCTCCCCTTGAGTTCAACCCCAAAGTCAGTCTGCGTTCCAACACAGGCAGCTTTTCGGCTTCGCTCCATTCACCTGCCAGGTTTGTCCGTTCACAGCCAGAGTGAGCGCGTCATGCAGCCGGCAGCCTGATCAAGGCCAAATGGCTCCGACATCCGCTGTATTTGCCGATACTTCAAAAATCCACAAAAACCAATAAGTAGAGATCCCAGTATCCTTAATCCAATGTGAAAATTTCAAACGTCCAGGAATGACAAGGTCGAAAGACACACCGTTTTCCTCCAGGAATTTAGGGTGTATCTCACAAAATAAGTCAAATCAGGACCGGACGGGTCCCCCTTCCGTTGCCTACCCGTCAAAAAAAAATTTATCAATAGTATTGAGAGACCAGCTTACCAGATCAATGTTTTTCAGAGTTCGGTTGATATGAAGAAAGTGCTCAGAAGACAAGACATAGCAAAGCAAAGCAGGAGAGGGGGGGGGGTAAAAGCTGCAGAGAGAGAAAAGACACGACCGACCTCGTAGAGAGACAGAGAGACAGATGAGTCATTTCCTCGTTGTCCGGTGTTATCCAAGTGTGGCAGACAGTCCTGGGATAAACAGCTCGTTCCACTTGACCTCCTTGATATCCTATCAGACCCCCTGATGATGTGTCTTAATGGCACATCACCAAAGATGATCAACCAGTGGAACGACAGCTCTCAGGCTGTCCCTCTCCAAGAACAGCTGGTGATTCTGTCCACTCCAAGCGCATCAGCTTCCGGCTTCCAGAGTCCGTCAATCTTTAATCTCCATGGCAACCAATTCTGTACCACGCTCTCTGGGGTCACACAATCTCTTTTGGTGTGCCCGAATGGCACATCATAAAAAAACAGCCCAGTTGTCCGTTAGCCCCCCTGTTGGTATGCTCCAAAGGCACATCACAACAAAAACAGTTCCAGAAATGGGCCGGACAAACCTCAATGGAAACATCTTAGCATCAATCAGCATGAATACTTCATAATTACGCATTTTTAGTCATGACCACAGTCCAAGCATTTTATTTAAAATTTAGGGTTCAACTATTTGAGCTAGGCCTGTTTTAGGCTCCTATGCGCACATTATTTTAAGTTTACTTTAGACTAAGTAAGCTAATGCTGTTCAGTAATCAAGGCAAAATTTGTCTACTCTACTTCCACTCCAAGAAACCTCCTACTTGGTCCTCCACTCTCCATTCCTATGGACAAACATCCATCACTTTCAAACCTCACAAATCCAAGAGTACCAGTAGGGGGCATCACAGGGCGGGCTGGGTCTTCAGCAGAAAAACCCCATCTCATCTAAGAAATGGTAAAAAACTGATGGAGCCCAGTCTAGGGCACTCCCACTCTGGGCCAATCTGAGCGAGAAGACACCCTGTATTGAATCTAAAAATTAGCCTTACCAAGTTATTTTATGGATCTGTGGTACCCCTCAGATCCAGGCTCTCTATATAATAAAACAAAAAGATTGCAGGGACTGTAGGTCTTGGTGTGTGTATCTGTAACAGATAGTTTCAGATACAGTTTCCATTCTTAATCACAAAACCATAACAATAAACTTAGTGCAACATCACAGTATAAATCATCATAACACATAAAATCAAACATAGTGATGGAAGTCAGTGGAAAAGAGGAAAATAAAAACATTCGTGACGTCAATAATGCAAGTAAAAAAACCATCAGGCCAGTCTGAGCACGTGGCTGACATGAATCTATTTGCGCATAAGTGGTCAGCTCAGGGTTCTCAGGCAATTGCTCCTTCATGGCAAAAAGAAAGAAGAAGAAAAAAAATATTATATTTCTCTGACATGTTACTCCCAAACTTCTTAAGTCTTTTTCTTGCTCCTCTGCGTGGACAAAAACGATTTAGTTGGATGGTAATGAGTGTTCTGTCCTTTTTCAGGCAATAAGCATTTTATCCCCAGTAAGATGCTTTGTGAAGATGGTTGGCAGACACCAAGCCTTGTTTACTGTTGAAGAACAGAAACAAGGTGTAATTAGTGTTCTTATCAAGACTCCCAATCTTGTGTCATTTACCTTCTTCAAACACTTTCACATCCAGATATTTCCGTTCCCAATTATTGTGCTCTTAGCTTAACCTCCTTTACTGTAATCATTAGATCTTGCATTACTCTTATATTAACGGAAAAATCTGAAAGTTCAACTTTATCTCCAGCAGCATTTCTTCATAATTCTTTAACAAAATGTTCCCATGTGTGTCTCACCTTACAATGTCCAACAGTTGAAAAATCTCTGCAACAGAAATTTGTCATCATATGGATACTGTGTCAAGGTTAATCTCAACCTTATTTAGCACACTAAGTCTCAACAAGGAATTGTATTTAAACCTTTCAGAAACTTCTTGCTGAACCAGCTATAAAATACTTCACATTTTTCTAAAAAGCCCAACAGAAAAACCCTTAAGTTTGTAAAAGAAAGCTCTACTATATATATTTCCAGAATATGGTTGTGATGGTACTCAGAGACAACCCTATGTACTTCTTACGTCTTATTTTGAAAAACTCAGCTGGGAAAAAGGAAGTGTTGTTCATGCCCCTAGCGCACATAAAGTCGTGATTCGTTGCTATTCAGGAAGTGGGTGTAGCCCAGGGCGGAGACAGGAAGTAGTTCTGTGAATCAGTTTCAGCTTGACGTGCATCAAACCAAAGGACTTCTAGCCCGGTTCTGCCGGAGGTTTTTCCTTCCCGTTAATGGGTGGTTTTTCTTCCCACTGTCGCTTCATGCTTGCTCTGTATGAGGGATTGCAGCAAAGCCATGTACAATGCAGATGACTCTTCCAGTGGCTCTACGCTTCCCCAGGAGTGAATGCTGCTTGTCGGGACTTTGATGCAATCAACTGGTTTCCTTATATAGGACATTTTTGACCAATCTGTATAATCTGACCCAATCTGTATAATATGATTGAACTTGACTTTGTAAAGTGCCTTGAGATGACATGTTTCATGATTTGGCGCTATATAAATAAAATTGAATTGAATTGAATTGAATAGTTGAATACGCCTTTCCCCCAAAGCGAAGAGCAATTCTAACCCCATTATTTTCTTATTTTTTAATAATTTCTGCTTGTTTTAACAGATAGCTTTTGTAAGCAACCCTGGTTGTATTTTGTGTCCCCCTGTTTGAATCTTGTTTAAAACAAACCTTTAAACTGTAGTATGCTGTGATCAGTAACTCCTTTTTTCTCTTTAAAAACATCTCCCCCTGAACATTTTACTGCTCCATACTGTTCTAGTTAGAATTTTTTAAGAGTCTTTAAACCTTTTTCAGGTAACATTAGTTTAATTGATAACACACCCAAGCATAATTTTATCCATTATTACTACCGTTGCTTTTCCTGCAGTTTATCCAAATTCAGCATCTGTGTTATGTTATGTTTATGTTAACTTATATCACCCAGTGATCTATAAATCCTTATTTTATGTTTGCACCTTGTTTTGTCCCAGCAGATTAAAAATCCCCATTCTAGAATTTGCTTTTTTGTTTCGTCAATCACTGTCTGTTGTGATTATTGAAGAAATTGTGCAGTTCCCTTGAACCCTCTTAAATATTGACCACCCGTTGATAAGTGATCAGCATTAGGTTTTGTCCTTCTTCTAATTCTTTGTTTAGCCTTGTTATCTGCATTTTAATCTGTGGATTGGTGGAATTCTTTGTATAAACACTTCTTTGTGTCCGTATTTGTTTAGGCCTCTATAATTCTGTTCTTTGCATTTTAAGTGTGAACCTGGTCAGGATAGAGAAAGTCATCTCCGATGCTCCTTTTGGCAACCCCACCAAACCCAAAAACAAAAATGTTCACAGTCAGTGTTAGGTTACAGGTAATCCCTGTGGGAACACAAAGTCGTCTCCTTGGTCCAACCTGGTTCCAAGTGCCTGGGCCATCGAAACACTCCACCACCTGCGACAAATCTCTGACATTTTCAAACCACAGCAGCTATTCCTGGGTGTCTCACACCCCCTGTCTGTGAAATGTCTCTCGTCGTAAGCCCAGGCTTTCAGCTTATCTCCTGTTAAGTGTCCCCCTTTTGAGCCCATTTACCCCAAGTTGCATATTGTTGAATCCCCATTTTCAAATGTTCTGTCGTTAAGAGTCCAAGAGTGTGTTCTAGGTGCATTTTCTGAACGCCAACCTCTCCACGTCATGTTCGTGAAACCTTGTAGTTGAATTCCATCACCTGTGAAGCAAAGCAGTCATGCATAGTCCTGTTCAAGATGTTTTGTAGCACAGCAGGAGTTTCACTGTTGGGTGCCATTGCAGCTTTGATGTTCCTCAGAGCCAACCTTCATGCATTGATATCATGTTCAAGCTGTTATCCTCCTATCATTATCTTGTGTCCAGGAGTCGCTTCTGCTGTCCTGACCAAATTCCAAAAGTCCAACTAATCTAATTGACCTCATTTCTTTTCTGTATGTACACACGAGGATATTCATGAAATTATCCTGGTCTAAACGAAAATAGTCGGCTAAACTCTGTTTATGTGTTTTTTCCCTTCTGGATGTTTTAACATCTAGTTAAAGAACAACTATTGTGATATTTTGTGTTCAAAAAGGGACCTCTTAGGTAACTGCGTACAATTCCAAACTATTTTCACTGGTGTTTTAATCCCTATTTACCCATATTAGTTAGTAGAATAAGTCATTATTCTAATCTTGCAGTTTTATCCATTTAAGTCCATAACCTTTGTGGTGCTTTATTGATGTCTGCCGGAGTGGCAGATTTTACAGGCGTCCTAATTATTTGGCTCCTATTCGCGCCTCTGCTTACTTTAGGATACCCAGTAAATGTTGTGCTCACAATTTCTCCTTCGCTTGAACAAGGTTAAAAGGTTTAGAGTTTATTCTGCTTATATTGAAAAATTGGCTTGCTCACTTGTTCATTGATTCGTTTATGCTATTAACTGTTGCTGTAATGCCTACTTCAACTTTTTCGCCCACTAGTTCTGTCATGATCATAATTATCACTCATTGATGTAAATGTACTTTTTCCCATATCGTCTGAATCGCATACATTGTTCTTATCCACTTTCTTTTAACATTTACACGGCCCCTCTATGTATCCCACTCGTTGCTTTAATCACCAATATTTATAAGTTGTTGAACCTGTTTAGGTTTAGCATAATTTCTTAAGCTGCTCTATGCTTTCATCTGGTAAATTAACATTTTGGTGCAAAATTAATTTCTTTTAGCGGGGTCCCCTATTTCTTCTCATGCACCTTGTGTTTTGCGAAGCTTGTCGTATCTTAAAGGTGCCTCTTTGAATCTTATTTAAACCCCTTGTGGGGTTAATAAAATTCCAAAACATATCTATATATGTTTTAGATGATTTAAATAAAAACTTTGTTAGAAAAGTAAAAGAAAATCCTTCTTATCAGCGGCATCTTATCTCATCTTTTCTTTCGGGCCAGAACCTCTCACCCGAATGCGTTTGACCTTCATATAGCTCGCTAATAACAGCTCTGACTTAAAACAATTAACATCCTAGGGGTTTAATAATAATCTTGATTGCTTTTAATCTGAAAGTTTTCTCCTAAGCGCATCCGCCAATGTGTTTGTTTCTAATGTGTGTTTTGTTTTTTAATTGTGTACAGGAAAATCTGAAGTGAAATGCAGAAGGGGTGTCTGCCAACTCATCTTTGTTTCGTGTTGCGGTCCATTGAAGGTTATCTGATGCCTCTGTCTTTGCCCCCGCCATTAGTTGTCCATTTTCAGTCCTCACGTCTGAGTTCAGCAGCACAACATCCTTCCAGGACAAGCAGTGTCCATGAATCTTCTTTCTCCAATCGTTGTGTCTGAAACCACAAGGAATTCTGCCAGCATTTTGCCAATATGGATTTTGTCCAAAATCAAATTATCTAATACAAGAATTGTCCATCTTCATTGGTAGTGTAGTGTACATAAGTTGAAAAGAAAAAATTAAAACAAAAATTACAGTAAAACTGTCTCAAAACAAAACCAACCACATCGTTCCCTCTAAAACAAACTATTCTTAAAGTTCTTCACCTTTACCCCAGATCTTGATCCCTTAAAAATTTATTCAAGCAAAATATTTTCACAGATAGTTCAACCTCTTTGTATAAGTTCAATAATAAAAAACATATTTCTCTTAACCTTGTAGCATCACATTCCCCATTAAACCTCTATGCAGCTTCTGTAAAAATGACTGATTTTTGTCCAAAATTTGATTAAAAACTGGATTAGGCAGGAGTCAAGTACATCACCTTTTTTTTCTCTGTCCCCTGGACCACTGTGGCACCGCTTGGTACTCACTTGCTTCTGAGAATGTCTAAGAAGAAAGAGACTAAAATCTCTCTGTTAGCAGATTCCAATTATATATATGACCAGGTTTCCTTGCAAGAAAAAGTGAGAAAACAGGATAGAAATGTTAATGTGAGTCAGTGGAGAGGGCAACAGTGGGAAGGGGTACATGAAAAATTTCTAAAGCCACCTTTCTACCACTAGAAGGTCTCAATATTACCTGGTGTCTAAGTTGGTTAAAACTTAGCATAATTTAGTCACTTTTGTCAATCCCTGTATGTCCATTTTAAATCTTGACTTCTTACCATACGACCTGAAAGAGCTCACTTTCCAGAGTCTTCTGTTGGAACAAAGGTGGCTTTGCAGCTTCATTTCCCATTACCTGAAAGAAGTAACTCGGAGAAAAACAATGCTGTTAGTGTATTAGGTGACAAAAGAAAACCTGGTCTTTTTAGTGTCTTGGTTCTTAATGTGATGTGTCTAAGTTCTTGGTTGGTCCAGGGCAGGTAGGAATCTCTCGTTCCTTTTCTTTCAGCGTTTTGTATTAAAACATCTCCTTTTCTTAAATTATCTGCCGAGCAACCTTGAATGTTGTCACTTTTTTACCACTGGTGATGCAAAAATTAAAGCAAAGGAATCATTTAACAAAGAAATAACCAAAATACACAAAACAATAAAAACCCAAAAGTAAAAAGTCTCCCAAGGAGCGTAATCTGTGTGTTCCAATAGATTATTGTCTTATAACAGTTTTTTGACTTCTTTCTGGTCCTTTGACTATGTGTATTTTACCTTTATTTATATGTAACTTTTCAATCTTAATTGGTCAAGGGTGAAACTTTAAAGCAACCACTTTCTCTTTCAGGCTTTTTAGATTCTAGTGTTTTTCTATAAATGATAGGAGTTTCCCCGTAATTCAGCACATTGAGAAGGCTACCCAAAACAAACAGAGATTAGAACTAGAATTTAACCCTTCGGAAGCTCGCCTTTTATTTTATTTTTGCTGATATATTTTTCATGCCCCCTCAGGCCAGAACACAAGTAAAAAGGAAATAAAATAAATGAATAGAAAACCCTTAGAAAAAGCAACCATACTTAGTTCTATACAGTTTTGTTCAAACCC
Organism: Fundulus heteroclitus; assembly: GCF_011125445.2. Lineage (NCBI taxonomy): Eukaryota > Metazoa > Chordata > Actinopteri > Cyprinodontiformes > Fundulidae > Fundulus > Fundulus heteroclitus. Next base: position 850,940 of record NW_023397461.1, on the reverse strand, counting down.
AAAGCACAGTTTTTTACATCTATTTAAATTAAAGATCATGTATATCTAAATTTCTTTCACATGGACTGGTTTGCGATGAATCATTATTGTCACAAGGAATGAGAGCTCAGTAATTTTATTACTGTAGGGCTAAAAACAAGTGATAGGATCTAATTTCATACAGTAAACTCAACAAGCTTTTATGTACAACTTATTACCAGTTCCAATTTCTAACAAAGCTGAAATGTTTTTTGTTCAAGCCACGTTAATCTTTCATTGCAACAATTTAATTCAGCCGGATTTTTAATGTGGGAAGAAAACAAACTTTGTTATTGAAGTCTCCCTTCTCCCTCCTTTCATTTTTTGACCTATTTCATGCTTAAAAATGTATTTGAATTACGGAGCTGCAGTCTCCATAAACAAATGAACATTTTTGAAACCATGATATTTATAATTTGAACTGAATTAATTCACACAGACGGACGTTTAGTTACATACGATACATACATACATACATACATAGTTACATAGAAACAACGACATTCAGACAAACAAACACACGCAGGCCTTTACTTCTGACAGGGAGGGAGGGCTGGTCAGATCCTAGCGACGGATATGGCAGCGTCTTTCAAAATGCCCTGGCCAACCACACGCCCAGCACAAGGCGTAATCTTTGGTTTGTCCCTTTCTATGATTTCTGTACTGCGGTGTATCTCTGCTCGGAATTTGACCCCATGGAGGTCTCTAATACATCTGAAATGGGACATCTGGAGGGAGGGACCACACAACCTGGTCTGCACCAAACACAGGTGTCAGGGCAATAACCATCTGAGCTTTTGCAACATTCTTCTTCTTCCTCCTTTTACTTTGATTGTCTCTCACCTTTTTTAGCTGTTCAGCTAAGAGTTGTTGTTCTAACTTCTGTGAATCACTGCTAATCTGTTTCATATTCTTTTCACCCCTATCCAGCTGATGTACCAAAGCAGCCATCCATTGATCTAAAGGCATATCATAACTCGCAACCATTCTGTCCATGTCCTCCTTAACATCCTCGGTTTGGCCCTTTAACATTGCCTGTTTAAAGAGTTCCTGCAGCGTGCCTGATAACGGGCAAGAGCCCGTCTGGTCTTCCCATACTTTCAACATTCTATCCACTTATGCTGAAGCCGTCTCCCCCGCACGTGTAGTGTCATTTAAAAGACCAGAATCCGTACTCACTGGATAAAACGTCCTCAGTGTGCTCCAAAGTTGCCGTGCCACCGGGGCCAAAGGAGCAGCTGCTCCTAGTTCGTCAGTTCCAGCAGAAACTTCAACCGCATGTACCTCATGTGGTTCCAGGTATGCTGATAAGCCATTCCTCACATCACCAATAGCCAATACATGCCCGCTCAAAATTTTCAAGAATACTTTGATCCAAAGGTGCGCCCCTTCTCTTGGATCAGGAAACATGTTCCTCAGCTGAACACCGTCAGCACCTGATAGAGGGTTGTAAGCAACTGCATGCACCTGTCCTGTAGTACTGTGAGCCTGAAACAATGGCAGTTGCACACTTTGTTTCGTTGCAGGTAAAGAAAGATCAGTTTTGTTAGAATGCAGATTATATCTGGGGCCCTTTTCCGCCCTGTATTTGCGCGTGTCATCGGTTTTCATAACATCTGTGTCATCTGATTCTGCAGTTTTAAGAGCGTGTCTTTCCACTTGTTCTATCGCATTCCATAGCTGGTCTCGTTTGTGTTTATCTAACCTACTTTTTCCATGTAATGGTCTTACGTCACAGCTTATCTGTCCCCCACATAACTCCATACCAGGCACCTGCACCGAAGGGTCTGATGAAGTCACCACACTCCTGGCCTTGGATAACAGTTCTCTAGTATCACCACATAGATTGTTTTGCATAACAGCGGCTGCACCAGAAGCAGACATGTCTGGAATGACTGGAGGAGTTGTGTACTTACCTTCTTGTTTGAAAGAAGATGATTCACTTACCCCCTGCAGACTTTCACTCTCTTGTTGTTGTTTGTCAAGGCCTGAGAAGCATATGCTGAAATAAAGTTCAGTTAGTTTTATCAAGCCTGTGTGTCAGAATTGGAGACCCGGCTCCGTGCTGTTGAAAAACCAGCTGATAGCCGCTCTTTTGCTAGCGCGGAGCCGCATAGAGTAACTTCACGTAGCGAACCTAAAGCAGTAGCACCCGAGCAGCCTGGTAACCAGGCTGGCTGGGTGACAGTTCGTAGGAAGCATAGCTCTAGATTACAGACCCCAGATCACCACCAACCCATCTGCGTTTCTAATAAATTTTCCCCTCTGAGCGACAATCTCGCCGAGGAGCCGACCTTAATTATTGGCAGCTCCATAATGAGAAATGTGGCACTAAAGAAACCAGGGACCATAGTTAAATGCCTACCAGGGGCCAGAACAGGCGACATAGAATCCTACCTAAAACTACTGGCTAAGGATAAGCGTAAATACCGCAAAATTGTTATTCACGCTGGCGGTAATGACACCCGGTCACGCCGATCAGAGGTCACCAAAGTTGGTGTTGCTTCGGTTTGTGAGTTTGCTAAAACTATGTCGGACTCTGTAATTTTCTCTGGTCCCCTGCCTGATCTGACCAGTGATGACATGTTTAGCCGCATGTCATCATTCAACCGCTGGTTGTCTAGGTGGTGTCCAGAAAACGACGTGGGCTACATTGATAACTGGAGAACTTTCTGGGGAAAACCTGGTCTGATCCGGAGAGACGGCATCCATCCTACTTTGGATGGTGCAGCTCTTCTTTCTAGAAATCTGGCCGGATTTATTAGTCCTCCTAAATGCTGACAACCCAGGGTCCAGACCAGGAAGCAGAGCCGTAGTTTAACACACCTCTCTGCAGCTTCTGTACTGTTACCCACCCATTATCCTATTGAGACGGTGTCTTTCCCACGGCCAAAACTTAACAGATCAAAAACTGATCTAAAAGGAACAAATCATAAAAACCTAATAAAAATCAATATGGTTCACCTTGAACCTAAAAATAAAATAATAAAATGTGGTCTATTAAATATAAGGTCTCTCCCTCCAAAGACTTTGTTAGTTAATGAATTGATTTCTGATAATCAGATTGATTTGTTTTGTCTCACAGAAACCTGGCTACAAGAGGACTACGTTAGTATAAATGAGTCAACCCCCTCCAGTTATTCAAATTTCCACATTCCCAGATCTGTGGGAAGAGGAGGAGGAGTGGCAACTATCTTTCAGTCTGATTTATTAATTAGTTCCAGGCCAACTAATAATTACAGTTCTTTTGAACATTTAACCCTCAGTTTCCCTCATCCAAACTGCAAAGCAATAAAACCTCTTCTGTTTGTTGTTTTGTATCGTCCACCAGGCCCTTACACTCAGTTTTTGGATGAGTTGTCAGATTTCTTATCTGATTTGGTGTTAAATACTGATAAGGTTATTATAGTGGGTGATTTTAACATCCATGTTGACACTGAATGTGATAACCTTAGTGTAGCCTTTAAAACTATCCTAGATTCAATTGGTTTTGCTCAAAATGTGCATAAACCGACGCACTCTTGGCTCCATACTTTAGACCTTGTGCTGACATATGGCATTGATTGTGAAGAATTAACAGTATTCTCTCACAACCCTGTCCTGTCTGATCATTTTTTAATAACATTTGAGTTTAATCTAACTGAATTCTCCACCCCCAAAAGAGGGTTCCATTATAGTAGATTTTTATTGGATAATGCTGTATCAAAACTTAAAGAGTCTGTCCCCTTCTTAATATCCTCAGTATTGCAGAAATGCCCTGTAGATGGCAGCATTGCTGTTTCTTCCCATTCACAAATCGATACCTTTGCTAACAATGTGACTTCCTCATTGCGTTCTGCATTAGACAACGTAGCTCCCTTGAAAAAGAAGGTGATTATTCACAGGAAGCTGGCTCCTTGGTTTAATTCAGAGCTGCGTTCCTTGAAGCACAATGTTAGGAAATTGGAGAGAAAATGGCGCTCTACACACCAAGAGGAATCCTACTTAATCTGGAGGGACAGACTATTGTTGTATAACAAGACCCTCCGCAGAGTTAGAGCAGCATATTTTTCATCATTAATTGAAGAGAATAAAAATAATCCTAGATTTCTCTTTAGTACAGTTGCCAAACTTACCCAGAGCCACAGCTCTGTTGATCCATCCATTCCCTTAGCTCTCAGTAGTAATGATTTTATGGGATTCTTCATAAATAAAATTGATGCCATTAAAAATAAAACAATTGGCATCCTCCCAAACATGATTACCTCGTCCTCAGTAAGTGAGGCAGCATTGGAGGAATCTTTAGAATCTGCGCAGTGTTTGAACTGTTTAGAAGCAGTAGAGCTTTCTGAGCTATCTAAAATTTTAGCTTCATCTAAACCTTCTACCTGTATGTTAGACCCAATCCCAACCAAGTTGTTTAAGGACATATTCCCTTTGATCAGTGGCACTATTTTAGACATGATTAATCTATCCTTAGTAAATGGATATGTACCACAGGTTTTGAAAGTAGCTGTTATTAAACCTTTACTTAAGAAACCTTATCTTGATCAAGATGAGTTAGTAAATTACAGACCTATATCTAATCTTCTTTTCTTATCTAAAATTCTTGAGAAAGTAGTTGCTAATCAACTTTGTGAACATTTACAAAGTAATGACCTACTTGAGGAGTTTCAGTCAGGCTTCAGAGCTCATCATAGCACTGAAACAGCTCTGGTGAAGGTCACTAATGATATTCTCATGGCCTCAGATAATGGACTTGTGTCTATACTTGTCCTGTTAGATCTCAGTGCTGCGTTTGATACAGTTGATCACAATATTCTCCTACAAAGACTTGAACATACTGTAGGGATTAAGGGGAAAGCATTAGGCTGGTTTAAATCTTATCTGTCAGACAGATTCCAATTTGTTCATGTTAATAATAAATCTTCCTCAAACTCTAGGGTCACCTGTGGAGTACCACAGGGTTCAGTCCTTGGACCAATTCTCTTTACTATATATATGCTTCCGATAGGCAAAATTATCAGACAGCATGGGATTAATTTCCACTGTTATGCTGATGATACTCAGCTATATTTATCCATAAATCCTGATGAATCCAATCAATTACTTCGACTGCAGTCATGTCTTGATGACATCAAAAGCTGGATGACTTTAAATTTCCTGCATCTAAATTCTGACAAGACCGAAGTTTTAATCTTTGGGCCAGAGTCCTCAAAAAATAAACTTCTTAACCAATCACTTAATCTGTGTGGCATTAACCTGGCCTCTGGTAATAAAGTAAAAAATCTTGGTGTTATTTTTGACCAAGACATGTCATTTAAATCCCATATTAAACAGGTTTCCAGAGTTTCCTTTTTTCACCTCCGGAATATCGCCAAAATTAGAAACATTCTGTCCAGGAGTGATGCTGAAAAACTGGTCCATGCATTTGTTACTTCAAGGCTGGACTATTGTAATTCTTTACTATCAGGAATTCCACAAAATGCAGTTCAAAGCCTTCAGCTGATCCAAAATGCTGCAGCAAGAGTTCTGATGAAAATCAACAAGAGGGATCATATTTCTCCAACTTTAGCTTCCCTTCATTGGCTTCCGGTTAAATCAAGAATACAATTTAAAATTCTTCTTCTAACGTATAAAGCCCTTCATAATCAAACTCCATCATATATCAGAGCTCTGATTACCCCGTATGTTCCTAACAGAGCACTTCGCTCTCAGACCGCAGGTCTGCTGGTGGTTCCTAGAGTCTCTAAAAGTAGAATGGGAGGCAGATCCTTTAGCTATCAGGCTCCTCTCCTGTGGAACCAACTCCCAGTTTTGGTCCGTGAGGCAGACACCCTGTCTACTTTTAAGACTAGGCTTAAAACTTTTCTTTTTGACAAAAATTATAACTAGTGACTCATGTTACTCTCAGCTACCTTTATAGTTTTACTGCTATAGGCTTAGGTTACTGGAGTATATCAGGATCTAATTTTCTCACTATATTGAGTTCTACTGTTCTTCAATTATGCATTATGTGTTGTCATTTCTGCTTTAACTTTCTGTTCTCTCTCTTTTCTCTTCATAGTAGGTACACCTGGTCTGGCGTTCTGTTAACTGTGACATCATCCAGAGAAGACGGCTCACCCGCTACTACCATCTAATGTAGAACAGATTACTAGATCAATGTGTGCTTCTGTGCCTTTTTGTCTGTCTTGTTGTGTCTCTGCTCTGTCTTCTGTAACCCCAGTCGGTCGAGGCAGATGACCGTTCATACTGAGCCCGGTTCTGCCGGAGGTTTTTTTTCCCGTTAATGGGTGGTTTTTCTTCCCACTGTCGCTTCATGCTTGCTCAGTATGAGGGATTGCAGCAAAGCCATGTACAATGCAGATGACTCTTCCTGTGGCTCTACGGTTCCCCAGGAGTGAATGCTGCTTGTCGGGACTTTGATGCAATCAACTGGTTTCCTTATATAGGACATTTTTGACCAATCTGTATAATCTGACCCAATCTGTATAATATGATTGAACTTGACTTTGTAAAGTGCCTTGAGATGACATGTTTCATGATTTGGCGCTATATAAATAAAATTGAATTGAATTGAATTGAACCTGCCGGGACAGCGTCCTGACCCCGGTCCAATGAGAGCTTATTTTTTGTCTCTCAGACACCAAAACTTACTATGTTCCTATATGCCTTATTATAGTGTTGTTACACGGCAGTTTCAATGAGCCAGTGTACTCTGGATGAGCAGGTTATACGTCACCTGAACAGGTGCAGTCTTACCCTTCACTTTCACTGGCTCAATGTCAATAACGTGTCACACACACACACACACACACACTCACAACCAAACACATACACATCTTTTCTGGCCAAGCTTCAGTTAACTCTATACGTACCCTTTTACTTACCTCTTTCAATTATAGTTGGACTAGCAGCTTTTAAAATTGTTTAAGAGAACTTTTTGAGCTATTAAAACCAAAACTCCAGCGGCTAGTCAGAATGTTTTGTCCAAACACGGTTTTACTCTTCAGCCCTACAAGGATATAACTCTATGTCTCACAGACACATGGACGCTTATCCATTTTTGAAAGTTATACGTCGCCATTAGTAGTTACGAACAATTTTAGCCACAACAGAAATCCTAGTCAGTCCCCACGTAAACGCTTCCCCGGTGCAACGCCCTTTTAGTTCCGTTTCTATTTCCTTTTTTATTCATTTTATTAAATGTTCACTTTTCTTTATCTTGTGCGGTTGCTTTACACTGGCCAGTTACAACCCACCTCTCGATGCGCAAAATTTTCAGAGGGTGGCTTTTATTACTGTGTGCAGACGAACAGAGAAAAATTGTGTTTTCGTTTTCACACAGCAAAGGGACTCGAAACCCACCTCCTAGATCACCTATTTTGCTTCAGGGCCTGTTCCTGACTCCGCGGACTTTCACCTCAGGTGGTCATGCGCCTACCCGGAAAAGTGGCTTTTAAGCCATCTCTATGAGATTGCTAGGGACTCTAAACCCAATTTCCGAGATGGCTGGTGGCTTTTGTGACCCTTATGGGGTCCCTGGACCTTAAACCAAAGCCTGCACGCGCCTTACTCGTATGGTAATTATCGACACCTTCGTAACCGGTTAATCAAAAACCGTTTCTCTGCCTCATGCAATGCAAAAAGTCCGCCCGTCCAGGAAGAAGAAACACTGGAGATAGGAATGGAATTTCCTTACCTTCTGCCCGGCCGTAGTCTGTGTGTTTTTCTTCCTGGATGGCGTCCTGGCCGGAAAAACCGGAGATGGTCCGTCGCCTTTCTGGGTCCGAGGCGGAAACACCAGTTTGTTAAATCCTCTATAGACCCAGCTCGTTTACCCTTAATCGGCGACCACCACTTTGAGACCACTTAAGATACGAAACTCTGGAAAGCATAAAGTATATTTCAGATTATTTAATCTACCACAGTCAGAGAAATGGTTACAAACACATCAGCGCTGATGGGCTCTTGATCGGCAAGAAGCCCCGATTGCTCATCATTCAAACACTATAAAGGAGTTTAGGTTAACACACATAAAAGGCCGTACATATCCAAACTGCGTCATCAGTAGATAAACGGTGTCAACTCCTGGACGCTATCAGACAGATGAGTCATTTCCTCGTTGTCCGGTGTTATCCAAGTGTGGCAGACAGTCCTGGGATAAACAGTTCGTTCCACTTGACCTCGTTGATATCCTAACACTCTCCTTGCAAGATAATTAACTGACTGTCAGGTTTAAAAACCTAAAACATTCATTAAACAAACAAGAGGAGAGACAACAGAACAGTTAATTTTCATAGATCTTGCAAGGAGAACTAAAGGGAGATGCTTAATACAGATCTCCAAATTCGCTCTGAAGCAAATCTGTCGCCTCCTCTTTTTATTTAGGAAAAGGAATCCCTGGTTCCATTGTCAAGCTAAGGGGTAGGGATAAGAAAAACAACTGTGACCTTCAAGATAATACTAAGCATTACACACAGTACAGTTGTGCTTAAGTACTCCAGATAGCTGAATAGAGTTCATAAAAACACTTATCATAGTCACAACATATTTCTCTGCTTTCTGCAGGCCTTGTGCAACGATAAGAGAGAGATCTAAAACATTTAAACTTCTTAGTAGTAAAGAGTAAATATATATGATAAATGCAATTAACATAATAAATAACATAAAATATGCAGAAAATAGTAAGAATAATTTCATTTCTGACTTCCCTGTTGTCTCTCTTCCTTTAGTTGTTAATGAATGTTTTAGGTGTTTGAACCTGACAGTCTGGCTGACGCCTCAGTTCCTGTCTTCACTCTAGAGTTCTGTGAGGAGGGAATCTAGATGGACCCGCCTCTAGTCGATGTACCTGAGCTCATCTATGAGGGGTTCCAGGTAGAGCCACCTCCAGTTAATGTACCAGTACTAGTTGAGTCAGGGGTCCAAGAGGATCTGTCTCTAGTCGGTGTGTCAGTGTCTGTCGACCCAAGTGGATCAACCTCTAGCTTTCGCTCTTGTCACTGAGGTTTGCAGAGAGCTCACCCAATGACCTCAGTACCCAGGGCCTCGTCGAGATGCTAAGCATCCAGGACTACATGGTTATAAGGTCCCGAGGTTGCTGCGAGAGTTCCTGCATTCGGAGGTGCTAAGTTGGGTTCTTTCAGGGAACTTCAGGCAACTTCCTGACTTGTTGCGTGGGTTGCTGTTAGCAGAGGTTCTGCAGGGGCTGCTTCAGAGGTTCTTGGGCACCAAGTTTTTTGGTGTCCCTGACCTCAAGCTTCTGGTCACGACAGGTCCCAAGGTCCAGGTTCTATCTAAAATCAAGCTCCAGGTTCTGTTCGACGACAAACTGCTGATAAGATGCAGATATTTCATTTGTGGTGCTCGTCTGAGTCATCATCACCTGCCTAGGGTCCTGGTCAGTTGCATTCTCCAAGGGTCTTGCTCTGCTTAAAGGGTCCTCGGCATCACCCATCTGAGACTCTGCTCCGCCGAGGGCTGCCTTCGGGGCGCCCACCTGAACCCATGGCATGTCTGACTGAGCTCTTAGTTCACCCTTTTTGGGTTGTTAGTGGGGTTTTTTTTGGACTTTTGCCCTCCGTCCGAGGCCCCCCTCTGCCCACCCCGTCTGGTTTGTTTTTTGTTCGGATTTTTTCTCTTCATATGTTCTGTTCATGTTCTGTTCTGTTCATCTCTGAATTGTCTCGTTACTGCAGTGTGCTTTACAGATAAACTTGCCTTTGCCTTTTTTAAAGACTTTGGCTTATGATTAATGACGCTGCAGGTCAGAATTGTTGTGAGAGGATGAATGATGGACCTTTTCTGAGAAGGTTAGTGTTGACAATAAGGTTGAGTGAGACACAACTGAACACTCTGGTTTTACTGGGTGTTGTCTGTTAGAGGAAGAACAATTTCACCCACAGGCAAATTCTTTCAACGCTGGATTTAACACACTTTTGGTTCCATTGTGCATGGCTGACGATATCTATCAATATCATGTTTAAAATTGAATTGAAGTTAAAATTATATGACGGAAAAGCAATAAAGTTTATAATAGTGAATCATGGTGTTTTACACAAAAATAGTGGTGAAAAATAAATCTATGAATTAGGGGTCCACCAACCTTTAAAAATGGATATTAAACTTACCTGGCACGCATGTGTTTACATTATGCCACCCAATAGTTAAGATTCACAGTAAAGGTAAACATCTTGTTAAGGTTGCAAAAAACTGTAATAATTAAAAAATACTGTTAAGTCATGAAAGCTGTTTTAAATTTTTTTGTAAGCCAACTTCTTTTAACTGAAATACCTTTTACAGACACAAAATGCTGTACATCATACTTAAAAGAAAATTACCAACAAAATTAAAAGATTTACCATAGATGACTGACACAAAAGCTTACTGAAACAAATGAGGGTCAACTATCTAACAGCTTTGGAGCAACAGACTAAAAGTCCTTAACCCCGCTTGTACCTAATGCAGAACCAGATCAGTCGCCTGCGTCAGTAGTCTTAAAAAATTGCTGTTACGTGTTATTGCAGCAGCCCAACTAAAGAGGGTCAGAAATCTGCAACCTTCATAACCAGAGAAAGAACTGTAACTGTAACCTTTTCATTTCAGCTCCTCTGCTTGCCAATGGAGAACTTTATTTAAACGGGATACAGATGCACCCTTCAGAATGGAAAAAACATATTGAAATAAATTGTGAAAAGTGCGCTGACTGAGTGACCCATTTTTTTCTAATGGCACATTTCTGAAATAACATACATGCTAAGTTATTTTGGAATGTGTGCTTGTGCTATTGTGTCTTTGCCAAATATTTGTTTGCTCCACCCAGAATATAGCAATTTAACCTTTGAAGATGGGTCCTCATTTCTTTGTCAGAGAATGAAGGAACCGGGTGAGTTTAAGTCTCTACTTGTTTTAGAACATAAATTCTGATGGAATTGCAGATTCTGACCTATAACGGTTGTACAAAAACCAAGGTGATTTGGTTCTTATACTGAGTAGTGCATTTAATAGTCAGAATGATCTTAAATGAAATGCGTGTTCGTGTGTCTGTGAAGATGCCACGATTGTTTGTTTAAGGTTACTTACTAAATTGCAATTATGCCCTGAAAATGTGTTCACTCCTCTATGATAAAACAAACATTACAACATTATGTGAAATATTTGCAGATTCAATTTGAAACTGGAATTTACCAATAAATTAAGAAAACATCCGTTTTATGTGAAAGTGATTATTTAATCATTTACCAAAAAGTACAAATACGTATAATTTGATCAGTCTATATACAGTACTCAGCTAACCTATTCCTTCTCTTGATTTTTCCCAGCAGTTTGCAACAATCTTCTCGGTGTAAAATGTTATTAAAAATAACTTAACTAAGGCGAGGAGAGCTACATTCTTACGATGGATGTCCCCCAAGTTTCTGCACATGTTCTACGACTCTTGCTGCTCGGGATCGGTAAGAGCTGCCCAAAACTCCAAAGAGGATCAATATGTTCTCTAATTTATTAATATGGATTTAATCAAGATTTTTATTGTAACCCCTCTAGTATGTATTTCCTCGTTGGCCTCCACAACCGTAAGTTTGATAGTCTGGTTTATGATTTCTTTCTAGCTAGCAAAATATCTCTGAAATGTCTTTTAAAAATTTAGCATTGTAAATTTCTTTTCAGTCCAACACAAGACAAGGTATGAAAAATATAATTAAAAATTTTAAAAGACAACATAAAAAATACAAAAAACTACTCAATGCCCTATAATAAAATACAAGGTGTAATACAATTTATTAGTTTTATTCCATATAGGTGACAGTTTACCAACACATCAAAACAGGTCAGCATGCATACTTTGCTTCTATTTCTTAATTATTTAAAATAAATATTCTTTTTGAGCTGGAAAACTGATTCACTAAAAGTTTACATATCAAGAATACATTTTTTCTGTTTTTCTATTTTTTAAAGGATTTCTGTAAACCAGTTCAATGTTATCCATGACTCTTGCCAAGGTGTGAATCTACAGGATGCTGGTCGCAGTGTAAGCATTGCACAACATCATCATCAGTCTATTAATATGTGCAGTGTAAACACACAGCCGTGACTCCCTCTGGTGTTTAGTCACAGACATTACTGCTTCCTCTGCCTTTTTCCAGATATCTACAGCAGTAGATATATTTGTAAGGGATCTTACTTGTAAAAGGGTGGAAAATGCAAGCCTACCAGAGGGATTCCTCATAGAGATGGAACAAAACATCCGGCGCTTGGTAGACTCATCCTTAAAAGCCTATTTGAACCAGGTAATTTGAGGAAATTCTCATTTTATGCAATACTCAATCTAAATATTTATCACACTCTATATGCAGATGGGGAGAAAAAACTGTTACAAACATCAAATTGCATTTTTGTTAAAATAACAGGTCTCCAATGAATCTAGAGCCGATGTTCTGGAAATATTTGGAATCCTGGATAGTCTAAATCTGGGTGACTTCAGAGACCCAGCATTTATCAGGCTGTGGTTCTCTCTGAAGATGGCTCCTCTTTTGCCCTTTGTTGATGAGAGCTTCTTAGTCCAACTTGGCAACCAGAACTTCAGCTGCAGTTCTTACCAGGAATTGTAAGTAAATTAAGCAATGCTATGCCTTTTTAAGATGTTATCTTTCATGTGTAGTGCAGGGAATAGGTCTCATTTCTACTGATGCATTGGTAGTAACAAAATCCCAATTACAATAAGAGAACTGAGGACTAAGTTATTATGTACAAGGTTGTGAAATGGTATAACACACCTTACAGATTTACAAAATATGTTTTTATCTATTACAGGTAAAAATGTGTCAACATCAATGAGGTTTTGTCTGAAAAAGTTTGTATCCCTTTACCTTTAACTGGTTGAACCTCCTCGGGCAGCAAAAACCTCCATAATTTATACACCGAGCTGCGTCTCGGTGTATAAATGTGTGTGCGTTAGTGAGAGCGACTGGGTGAATGTGGCTATAGTGTACAGCGCTTTGGGTGGTCAACATGACTGGAAAAGCGCTATATAAGTTCAGTCCATTTACCATTTTTACCATAAAGTGTTTGCTTTATTGGTGGTTAGGGGACCCGGTGGTGCCAAATATCCAGGAGCCTCATTTCTGTCAGTTTGCTCCACGGCAGCTTTAGCTACAATTCAGTTCTATTCAATTGTTATTTCTATAGCTCCAATTCACAACACACGTCATCTCAAGGTTCTTTCTACAGTCAGACTCCATCAGATCCTCCAGGTTGGTGAGAAAGTTTCCTCTCTAAGGAAACCCAGCAGGTTGCATCAAGTCTCTCCAAGCAGCATTCACTCCTCCTGAAAGAGCGTAGAGCCACAGTGGACAGTCGTCTGCATTGTTGATGGCTTTGCAGCAATCCCTCATACTGAGCATGCATGAAGCGACAGTGGAGAGGAAAACTCCCCTTTAACAGGGAGGAGAACCTCCAGCAGAACCAGAACCAGGCTCAATGTGAACGCTCATCTGCCTCCACCCACTGGGGCTTAGAGAAGACAGAGCAGAGACACAGAAAGCACAGAAGCACACATTGATCCAGTAATCTGTTCTACATTAGATGGTAATAGCGGGTGATCTGTCTTTTCCGGATGTTGTCACAGCTAACAGAATGTCAGACCAGGTGTACCTTCTATGAAGAAAAAAAGAGCACAAAAAGTTAAAAGCTGAAATGACGACAAGCAATGCAAAACTGGAGAACAGTAGATCTCAGCAGGGTGAGAGAAATAGACCCTGATGTCCTCCAGCAGCCTAAGCCTATAGCAGCATAACTATAGAGGTAGCTCAGGGAGCCACTCTGACTAGAAGCTTTGTCAAAAAGGAAAGTTTTAAGATTAGTCTAAAAAGTAGACGGGGTGTCTGCCTCACGGACCAAAACTGGGAGTTGGTTCCACAGGAGAGGAGCCTGATAGTTAAAGGATCTGCCTCCCATTCTACTTTTAGAGACTCTAGGAACCACCAGCAGACCTGCAGTCTGAGCGAAGTGCTCTGTTAGGAACATACGGGGTAATCAGAGCTCTGATATATGATGGAGCTTGATTATTAAGGGCTTTATACGTTAGAAGGAGAATTTTAAATTCTATTCTTGATTTAACAGGAAGCCAATGAAGGGAAGCTAAAACAGGAGAAATATGATCCCTCTTGTTGATTTTCATCAGAACTCTTGCTGTAGCATTTTGGATCAGCTGAAGGCTTTGAACTGCATTTTGTGGACTTCCTGATAGTAAAGAATTACAATAGTCCAGCCTTGAAGTAACAAATGCATGGACTAGTTTTTCAGCATCACTCCTGGACAGAATGTTTCTAATTCTGGTGATATTCCGGAGGTAAAAAAAAAGGAAACTCTGGAAACCTGTTTAATATGGGATTTAAATGACATGTCTTGGTCAAAAACAACACCAAGATCTTTTACTTTATTACCAGAGGCCAAGTTAATGCCATCCAGACTAAGTTATTAATTAAGAACTTTATTTTTTGAGGACTCTGGTCCAAAGATTACAACTTCTGTCTTGTCAGAATTTAAATGCAGGAAATTTAAAGTCATCCAGCTTTTGATGTCATCAAGACATGACTGCAGTCATAGTAATTTTTTTGGATTCACCAGGATTTATGAATAAATATAGCTGAATGTCATCAGCATAACAGTGGAAATTAATCCCATGCTGTCTGATAATTTTGCCAATCTGAAGCATATATATAGTAAAGAGAATTGGTCCAAGGACTGAACCCTATGGTACTCCACAAGTGACCTTAGAGTTTGAGAAAGATTTATTATTAACATGAACAAACTGGAATCTGTCCGACAGATCAGATTTAAACCAGCCTAATGCTTTCTCCTTAATCCCTACAGTATGTTCAAGTCTTTGTAGGAGAATATTGTGATCAACTGTATCAAATGCAGCACTGAGATCTAACAGGACAAGTACAGACACAAGTCCATCATCTGAGGCCATAAGAATATCATTAGTGACCTTCACCAGAGCTGCTTCAGTGCTGTGATGAGCTCTGAAGCCTGACTGAAACTCCTCAAGTAGGTCATTACTTTGTAAATGTTCACAAAGTTAATTAGCAACTACTTTCTCAAGAATTTTAGATAAGAAAAGAAGATTAGATATAGGTCTGTAATTTGCAATGATGTCTAGATGTTGGACAGGAAGAACAGATGGTTAGAAAGAGGGGTGAAACACAGATAACATGATGACATTTGATATTATTGCCAGATTGAGAAAGAGAGAGTATGCTGTGGGGAGTTAGATGGCAGAGAAGAGAGAAAGCTAGAGAGGAGAGTGAAAATATGGCCTGAGAAACATACTCCCTCTTACACAGACAGACAAGCCGTGTTCTCATCAACCTTTTTAATGTGTATTTTGAAATATCACATTAGAAAAGGTTGATGGAAGCAGCAGAATTCGAATTAACAACCTAAATTTCGCCCAAAAAAATACACTAGCTTGATTTGATTTGAATTTTTTGTAAACCAGTAAACTCCCTAAAGGGGAGATGGAAACATTTGTTGAATAAGCTCTGACATAGCGAACGTTTACCTCACATGACTGATCAGCTGTTTCCGCTGCTGGCGTCTTTCTGAATGTTCCCTTAATCCCCAGAAACATGTCTGGAAGCAACAACAGGTACATGTGGACCGACATGGACACTCTAGCATATCTTGGTCTCATCTGTCAAAAAATTAACACATAGATTAAAACCTTGCTTCATTACATTATCTGTGGTCTGTGCCGTTAACAACCTCTACTTCCTGTTTGTTTTGGCAAACGTCAATATTTGATGACATCACGTTTTTTGCCCCCTGGTTAAATTGCTAGAAACTAGTAGATGGAAACACGTATGATTCACATTTTAATTTTTGCAACATTTCAAAAGTTCACAGAAAATTAGAATTAGATGGAAATACGGCTACAGACACAGAGAGTGAAACACAAATACAATCAGAAAGAAAACAGACGGAGACAGAAGAAGAGCAAGAGACAGATAGGCAGCAGTGTTTCCCCTAGGAAGTTTGTCTTGGGGAGGCAAAGATTTTCCTTCCACTTAACTGTCCATTACCATCTCAGAATACCGCTGAATGAGCGGCCAGCTTCTCTCTATTTTTCCCTTATTTATCCGTCTTTCGGTCTCCTTTTGTGTTTCTGTCTCTATCATGTGTCTTTATACAGGGTTATATTATGAAGGCATCTCTTCTTCTTGAATAAAAAACCCTAAATTACTCTAAACTCTGGCAGATCTAGGTTTAGAGTGTAACTTAATTCAGTGTTTATTTTATTATATTTGAGATCTGTTTCTGATCATTCATGTGTTAAGAATAAAGCAGCAATTTGCTTTTATCTATTTTCAGACTCAGGAAGGTGGATTGTTATTTCTGGCAGACAGATCTGGTGATGTGCAACAATAAGAGCAAACTGTGTTTTTTTAGGACACCTGAAAATGACCAAAGAGTCGTTTACTTGCTGAGAACGTGCTATGCTGGGGTAACTAGTTGGGTCATATAAGCACTTATTGCTCTAATGGCCGCTGCACGTTTCCCCCAACAGAACAGGCTCCACGGCTTGTAGACTGTGGTAGGAAATTTAAACAGCTAGGGTA
The DNA here is from genome assembly GCF_011125445.2 of Fundulus heteroclitus. Taxonomy (NCBI): domain Eukaryota; kingdom Metazoa; phylum Chordata; class Actinopteri; order Cyprinodontiformes; family Fundulidae; genus Fundulus; species Fundulus heteroclitus. The sequence goes on along the minus strand of NW_023397461.1, from coordinate 834,315 downwards.
TGAAGGGGGAGGGTGTGGGGGAGGTTGCACGTCAGGGTTTGTTGGGGGGGGTTCTGGTTCATTGGCCCAACATCTTGCGACATCTGTGGCAATGTGCTGTGTGATAAAACTGCACTTTTCAGAGTGGCCTTTTATTGTGGGCAGTCTAAGGCATACCTGTGCACTAACCATGGTGCCTAATCATAAAAATCAACAAGTGGGATCATATTTCTCTGTTATATCAATAATAGAATTTAAAATTCTTCTTCTAACGTATAAGGCCCTTAATAATCAAGCTCCATCATATATCAGAGCTCTGATTACCCCGTATGTTCCTAACAGAGCACTTCGCTCTCAGACTGCAGGTCTGCTGGTGGTTCCTAGAGTCTCTAAAAGTAGAATGGGAGGCAGATCCTGTCATGAACAGGGACAGATGAACCCAGTATTAAGCCAGACAAGAAGGAGGTATGATTAAATAAGGTTTAATATATCAAAAAAGGTGTGGGCAGGACAAAAACAGAACTTGTGGTCAAATAACAGTCCGAGGTCAAACCAGGTAATCATATGAGCGAGAATGTCCAGGGCAAAATCCAAAAACAGAGTCAAAAAAAGGGTTGTAAGCATTTGTTTCCAGACGAAGAAAGCCCAATAATAGCATTTTCTGGTGCCGTTTGGCAGAGATGTTGATGGCAAGGAAAAATAAATAGTTCAGACCATCCATCCATCCATTTTCCAACACGCTTATCCCTGGAACCCCTCACGCTGGGATCGTGAGCGGTGCCGGTGTCTATCTCCAGCTGTCAATGGGCGAGAGGCGGAGTACAACCTGGACAGGTCACCAGTCGATCACAGGACAGAAATAGTCCAGACTTTGGCCCAATTTACTGTGATATCACCAAGACCTGCTGTGCTTGGATAGCACAGGTGACAGGTGTCGTTGTGCCAAATGACTTATCCCTACCAGAATGTGTATCCCGCGCGTCGGGAGCGCATTCAGCTGGAAGAATGAATCCAGTCAACTCCGCCTCATTTCCAACCTATTAGGCGGGGAAATAAAGATGTTTTACTTTAAAGATAAAGATGTTTTACAAAGACTGGGCTATTTCTGTCCTGTGATGGACTGGTGACCTGTTCAGGTTATACCCCGCCTCTCGCCCATTAACAGCTAGATATAGGCACCGGCACTTCACGAACCCAGCAGGGATAAGCGTGTTAGAAAATGGATGATGGATGGATGGTCTGAACTATTTATTTTTCCTTGCCATCAAGATCTTTGCCAACTGGCACCAGAAAATGCTATTATTGGACTTTCTTCGTCTGGAAACAAATGTTTACAACCCTTTACGAGCACAGCCGTGATGAACTGATGAACTCGCTCAGCTGACAATACAGCGATCTGATTGGCTGAGCAGCAAAACTCGAATCACGTGACCTCTTGGACCGGAACGCCACAGTTTAGATTTTTTATTGGCTTTAACTTATTAATGTGCAAGTGAAAACGTGGGAACATTGGTGTTTTGAGATCACTGCTATGTGTAGCAACTTATCCCGGTGGAAAAAAGTTGCCCCCTGACAGTTCATATGAAAAGTCATCCTACAGATTCTGGCCCATGGACTATAAGGGAGTAATTTTAAAGTTCAAATGTATATGCAGACCACACTCAGAGTGATGTTCTTACATTTGCATTTATCCATTATTACTTAGTATTTGTAACCCAGTTATTGCTGCCATGGTCAGAAACTGGGTGGATTTAAAGCAGACATGTTTGTCAAAGCAGCAGCGACTGCTTGCTCTCTACAGGTGTGCGTTTACCTGCGGCACAAAGCACCACATGTGACTCAGACACGGGGAGCTGAAATGAGCGACCACAAGTAAAACATTGCGGTTGTCATTACATGTAATTTTTCAGGTGAAGCAGAGGGGAAAAAATATGGAATCACTCAGGGAAAGTATTATGGAATCATTAGAAAAGAAACAAACAAAGGAACATTTCAGCAAAGTGCCCGTTATAACAGCCTGCCGTCTCAGAGGTATGGACATAAAAGGTGACAAATATTCATCAATCTGGCTCAAACTTTGTCTGATACCTGAACATATGCATAGACATGTGTATGTCTGTGTATACGCACATGTGGAGTAGGTGAGGATGTGTCTGCATATACATATCAATTTGTTTTTGTTTGATTTATTTTATCTTATCTATATATTTCTGCTTCTTTCTTAATTTTTATCAAGACTTAACTATTTTACAAGAGCTGATTTAGCAGATGAATTTCTCCATTGTGAGATTAATAAAGTCTTACCTTATCTTATTAAAAAGGATATATTATAAAACAGTTTATTCAATTAAATGTGCATGCTTATCATTTAAAGGATAAGGTCTATTACTGTGGAGCTTCAGACGATTCAAGGTACTGACAGGAAATTAATCTACAGCAACTTCATCACAGTATTTCTTTCAAGAAAAAACACACAAGGTAGGATATTTATATTTTTGTGAGATTTTTTTTTGTGGGGAAATAAAAACATATTGTTGGTCAAATTCGATTAAAACATAAAAATTGTAATTACACAATATCTGACTACTAAATAAAATAAGACTTTACTTAAGTAATCTTGTGATGAGGTTCTTATTTGTGCTCTTTTTACAGAAACTGGATGTACAGAGATGAGGATAGGAAGTAAAGAGTGGCTGCAAAGAAACATTGGAATTTTTTTAAACTTTGCAACTCTTCAGGAAATTAAAAGATTTAACAACAACTTCTCTGCTGTAAGTGATTTTAGGGCTAGGTTAATTTATTGGTATATATATATATATATATATATATATATATATATATATATATATATATATATATATATATACACACTCCTTACAATGATCAAGCATGGATATTTTCAAAAGGAAGTCATGAAATCTAAAACATGTTGTTATAGATTGAAGTGCTTGAAGAGCTTTCACCACAACAGAAGGCTGAGCTAATGCTGGACCCAGACAGCGGGGCTTTGGATGATGCAAACTTCGTAAGGGAGGTGCTCACCAATTTGAAACTGTCAACCGGAGACGAACAGCTCAGTCAGTTTTTCCAGACCTTTGTGCAAATCAGCAAACAGGTGACTGCTTAACACTGACCTCGTCATTTTCGCCCCACAAAGATGTTTCTCACTCCACCCATGAACGACCTTGTCTGGTCTCTAGCAATGCATGACAAGCAAAACTCAAGTCAGTTGTTGGATTGCTGTCGAGGAATGTTGACAGAACTTTTCTCATGTCTTGATTTCTGGCTGTAATGTAACTGAGTAGGAAGATTGGCCCACAGTCTGAATTTCTCAGCTTTCCTTCATGATAGTAAAAGGAGGAGGTGACCTCTTGAACTACAGCTCGAATGCTTTGGTTTACAGAAAAACATGACCTTCATCATAAACACAGCTGTACGAGACACCATATTGAACATAAGCCTGACGGCCCTCGCGCCGGCATTTGAGGGCTTTGGACCACAGGAATTTCAGCTTTGGTTCCACGTCTACCTTGTTCCTGTAATACCAAGCCTCCGTCCTGACTACTTGTGGGTTATTCCGAGGGACATCAGCTGTACATCCTACGCGGCCATGTGAGACATATTTTAAGACGCAACAAGCTGATACTTTGGGGGTTTATGATGGCGATAATGTGGTTCCAGCAAAGTGAATTTTTCTCTTTCTTCAGACTGACTGGTCTTCAGAAAACGTTGACGTTTCTGCTGCCAATGGAGCTGTCAATGGGCATCAAATCAAGTATGGAGTTCCTGAGAGAGACCTTCCCACGTAGGTGTCAAAACATGTTTGCCGGCACGAGCTGTGCTAAAAAAGAAACCTCTAACACCGCACTGACAGCAATCTATTGAAGCCATGCCTTATTTCGTTTTTGTCCTTCAACAGGCTGCTCAACATCATATTCCTTCACGGTAAGATCGATTTCACAGGTGCAAATTGCAGATCATGCACTGTTAGAAATGATCCAATCCACAAGGCTTTTGCTACATAAACTATGCAAAGTGGCAAAGCTAATACTCCTCGGATTAAGGTAGATTTAGCCGCTAGTCTAACATTTTTGCTACTATTATTTGTCCTCAGTGCAAGGAGACAGCTGTTGATGGTAAGCCTTTAACAGGTCTCATGTTGACGTACTAATATGATTTGAATGTCACGTCCCGAGTTCTGATCCCTAAATCTGCTCATTTTCCAGAGAACCTCATCTGTGCTGCAGTCAATAGGTGGGTGGTTCAATGAGTGAGCCAACGTTTAGTTTGCAGCTTCTCTGACGCACAGTGTTCAGAAGGTGACTGTGGGTTTGTTTTCTCCTTGTTTGGCTCAGATCACAGCTCCAACAAACACTGGCAACCGACAACTCCTCTACAGCTCTGTGCTCTTTTACCATCACTGAACATGCCTGTTCTGTGGTAAGACTGTGATCCGGAACCTATAAGTCCAAGACAAAAATGGGGCTTATGAAATGACAAGCCTATTACAAACACCTGGGAGCCCTGACGGTTCTCTCTTCCTTTTCTGTTTCTCTTTTCCCAAGGCTGACCAGCTTGCAGCGCAAAGCCTGGCCACACTGTTAAAATGCTCGTTGGAAAGCCATACGACATACCCGGTGGAAGTCTGGAAGCTCTTCTTTCAAAAAGTCTCTCCCGCTCTGGATGAGGCTCTTGAGACGTTTGCCACCGTGGTGAATCCATTGGCTGTTTTCAAAATTTCTTGCCTTCCTTCCAAAGCATTCTCAACATCTAACCGGTTTTCCCAACCGCAGACCCCCAACAACAGCAGCCCAGCCGTATCGAACGCCCTTGATGCCCTGAGAGAGGCGAGACTAGCCAACCTCAGCAATGCACAGCTACAGAGTGGCACTTTCATTGGTGATCTGGTCCAGCGAAACATTGGTCCGTTCCTGGCCTCCCCATCCACAAACTTCCTGTTCTGCCTTAGCTCCTACAACTTCAGCTGCCTGACCTACCAGATTGTGTAAGTACGCATCTTGTATCACGAAGGGAGGTATTACAACCAGAAACCTGCACATACTGTGCCGTTAATTACCTTTCCTCAAATCTTAGTGTCAAGGGGTTAAGCAACCAAAGGGAGCTCATGAACAGCAGCAAGCAACAGGCAGTCTTTACTTATTTCATCAAACCATTCCTTTCAAGAGTGGGAACACCAGGTAAAGCCAGTCTCTTGTGATCCATTTGCTAGTCTTTTTGTAGCAGAGGCCGTTATTTTACAGCCAAAGTCTGTATCCAACCTCTCTGCAGATGCTGGCTGCACCTCATCTACTAATGGGAGTCAGGAATGGCTACAGGCAAACCTTGGCGGCTTTGCTTCTTTTGCAACCATCCAAGAGTTGCAAACCCTCAACCCACACTTGTCTACTGTAAGTGCCAATGGCAGCTGTTGATCTAGCCTCTCAAACCAACTTGTTGGGATCTGCTCAACTGCAAGCATACCTGTTTCATTCCACATTGCTTTCTTTGTTCTAGACTGAAGTATTGTCAGAACTGGCTCCCTCTCAAGTGGCACAGCTTCTTATGAGCGTAGGGAGCTCAGACGCCACCACTCTTATTGATCTTGTCTTTGAGCGACTTGAAAAGGGTGACGCTCTTGAAAACCTAGATGACTTCCTGACGCAGCTCACGCTAAACGGACAGGTACGTCCCACTGTCAACCCCAGCACAAGAGACAACGTCACGCTGAAGACGTACAAGTCTTAGCCCTCTGTAGGGCAGCTTTATCGCAACCTTTGCAATATGCTTTGTGTAGTACATTTGTCGCACAACTTACCATCGTTGTGCTACTTTGCAAGGTTCCACAATTCCAGACGGCCGTTCGAGATGCTGTGATGACCAGAGCCTTTTACATCCTAAGCCTACGTTTCTCAACCTTCAGCAAAGAAGATTTTTATCTTTGGTTCCATGTGAAACTGGTTTCCATCCTTGCCAGTTTCACTCCACAGATGCTACACAGCACAATATCCAGCCTGAGCTGCACAAACTACCATGTTGTGTGAGTAGCAATCTAAAGCAATGTATTTCAAAAACATTTCATTAGAATCCACTACTGATGGACCATAAAAAAAAACGTTGCCACGACCCTTGCAGTGTGGGAGGGTTCGCCAAAGTGTTTCCTGCCATACCCCCGCGCAGACGGCAAGAGATCACCAATGTTCTGCTGGGCTATCTGAAAAGCTCTGCCAGCGTCATCAACAAGCCCGGTAAGAATGAAAGAGGGACCCTGGCCCAAGGATTTAAAATGTAGAGCCATTAGGTTGAAAGGGCATCCAGAACAAACGCGGACCTCTACAAGTCTGATCATTTAAAAGAAGACCCTGGAAATTGTGTCTATTCTAACATACGCATGCGTACTACCTCAGTTTGCAGGCTGACAATGGAGACTGATGTCGAATGGATGGTAACAAACTTGGGTCCCTTCTCGCAATACGCAACCTACTCTGATCTCAAAGCCTTCAACCTCTCTCAGGTAAATCAGACATTTTAATGAAGATCCTTTCCAAAGGACACAGTGCACTATTAGCTATTTAAGGGCTCTGTACAAGGCTTGCTCTTCAATGCCCAGAAAAACTGCATTCATTCTTACTCTTGGTCGGTTTCATCAGGTCAACATCGTAGGTGTTCTCACACCACAACAGAAGGCTGAGCTAATGCTGGACCCAGACAGCGGGGCTTTGGATGATGCAAACTTCGTAAGGGAGGTGCTCACCAATTTGAAACTGTCAACCGGAGGCGAACAGCTCAGTCAGTTTTTCCAGACCTTTGTGCAAATCAGCAAACAGGTGACTGCTTAACACTGACCTCGTCATTTTCGCCCCACCAAGATGTTTCTCACTCCACCCATGAACGACCTTGTCTGGTCTCTAGCAATGCATGACAAGCAAAACTCAAGTCAGTTGTTGGATTGCTGTCGAGGAATGTTGACAGAACTTTTCTCATGTCTTGATTTCTGGCTGTAATGTAACTGAGTAGGAAGATTGGCCCACAGTCTGAATTTCTCAGTTTTCCTTCATGATAGTAAAAGGAGGAGGTGACCTCTTGAACTACAGCTCGAATGCTTTGGTTTACAGAAAAACATGACCTTCATCATAAACACAGCTGTACGAGACACCATATTGAACATAAGCCTGACGGCCCTCGCGCCGGCATTTGAGGGCTTTGGACCACAGGAATTTCAGCTTTGGTTCCACGTCTACCTTGTTCCTGTAATACCAAGCCTCCGTCCTGACTACTTGTGGGTTATTCCGAGGGACATCAGCTGTACATCCTACGCGGCCATGTGAGACATATTTTAAGACGCAACAAGCTGATACTTTGGGGGTTTATGATGGCGATAATGTGGTTCCAGCAAAGTGAATTTTTCTCTTTCTTCAGACTGACTGGTCTTCAGAAAACGTTGACGTTTCTGCTGCCAATGGAGCTGTCAATGGGCATCAAATCAAGTATGGAGTTCCTGAGAGAGACCTTCCCACGTAGGTGTCAAAACATGTTTGCCGGCACGAGCTGTGCTAAAAAAGAAACCTCTAACACCGCACTGACAGCAATCTATTGAAGCCATGCCTTATTTCGTTTTTGTCCTTCAACAGGCTGCTCAACATCATATTCCTTCACGGTAAGATCGATTTCACAGGTGCAAATTGCAGATCATGCACTGTTAGAAATGATCCAATCCACAAGGCTTTTGCTACATAAACTATGCAAAGTGGCAAAGCTAATACTCCTCGGATTAAGGTAGATTTAGCCGCTAGTCTAACATTTTTGCTACTATTATTTGTCCTCAGTGCAAGGAGACAGCTGTTGATGGTAAGCCTTTAACAGGTCTCATGTTGACGTACTAATATGATTTGAATGTCACGTCCCGAGTTCTGATCCCTAAATCTGCTCATTTTCCAGAGAACCTCATCTGTGCTGCAGTCAATAGGTGGGTGGTTCAATGAGTGAGCCAACGTTTAGTTTGCAGCTTCTCTGACGCACAGTGTTCAGAAGGTGACTGTGGGTTTGTTTTCTCCTTGTTTGGCTCAGATCACAGCTCCAACAAACACTGGCAACCGACAACTCCTCTACAGCTCTGTGCTCTTTTACCATCACTGAACATGCCTGTTCTGTGGTAAGACTGTGATCCGGAACCTATAAGTCCAAGACAAAAATGGGGCTTATGAAATGACAAGCCTATTACAAACACCTGGGAGCCCTGACGGTTCTCTCTTCCTTTTCTGTTTCTCTTTTCCCAAGGCTGACCAGCTTGCAGCGCAAAGCCTGGCCACACTGTTAAAATGCTCGTTGGAAAGCCATACGACATACCCGGTGGAAGTCTGGAAGCTCTTCTTTCAAAAAGTCTCTCCCGCTCTGGATGAGGCTCTTGAGACGTTTGCCACCGTGGTGAATCCATTGGCTGTTTTCAAAATTTCTTGCCTTCCTTCCAAAGCATTCTCAACATCTAACCGGTTTTCCCAACCGCAGACCCCCAACAACAGCAGCCCAGCCGTATCGAACGCCCTTGATGCCCTGAGAGAGGCGAGACTAGCCAACCTCAGCAATGCACAGCTACAGAGTGGCACTTTCATTGGTGATCTGGTCCAGCGAAACATTGGTCCGTTCCTGGCCTCCCCATCCACAAACTTCCTGTTCTGCCTTAGCTCCTACAACTTCAGCTGCCTGACCTACCAGATTGTGTAAGTACGCATCTTGTATCACGAAGGGAGGTATTACAACAAGAAACCTGCACATACTGTGCCGTTAATTACCTTTCCTCAAATCTTAGTGTCAAGGGGTTAAGCAACCAAAGGGAGCTCATGAACAGCAGCAAGCAACAGGCAGTCTTTACTTATTTCATCAAACCATTCCTTTCAAGAGTGGGAACACCAGGTAAAGCCAGTCTCTTGTGATCCATTTGCTAGTCTTTTTGTAGCAGAGGCCGTTATTTTACAGCCAAAGTCTGTATCCAACCTCTCTGCAGATGCTGGCTGCACCTCATCTACTAATGGGAGTCAGGAATGGCTACAGGCAAACCTTGGCGGCTTTGCTTCTTTTGCAACCATCCAAGAGTTGCAAACCCTCAACCCACACTTGTCTACTGTAAGTGCCAATGGCAGCTGTTGATCTAGCCTCTCAAACCAACTTGTTGGGATCTGCTCAACTGCAAGCATACCTGTTTCATTCCACATTGCTTTCTTTGTTCTAGACTGAAGTATTGTCAGAACTGGCTCCCTCTCAAGTGGCACAGCTTCTTATGAGCGTAGGGAGCTCAGACGCCACCAGCTCTTATTGATCTTGTCTTTGAGCGACTTGAAAAGGGTGACGCTCTTGAAAACCTAGATGACTTCCTGACGCAGCTCACGCTAAACGGACAGGTACGTCCCACTGTCAACCCCAGCACAAGAGACAACGTCACGCTGAAGACGTACAAGTCTTAGCCCTCTGTAGGGCAGCTTTATCGCAACCTTTGCAATATGCTTTGTGTAGTACATTTGTCGCACAACTTACCATCGTTGTGCTACTTTGCAAGGTTCCACAATTCCAGACGGCCGTTCGAGATGCTGTGATGACCAGAGCCTTTTACATCCTAAGCCTACGTTTCTCAACCTTCAGCAAAGAAGATTTTTATCTTTGGTTCCATGTGAAACTGGTTTCCATCCTTGCCAGTTTCACTCCACAGATGCTACACAGCACAATATCCAGCCTGAGCTGCACAAACTACCATGTTGTGTGAGTAGCAATCTAAAGCAATGTATTTCAAAAACATTTCATTAGAATCCACTACTGATGGACCATAAAAAAAAACGTTGCCACGACCCTTGCAGTGTGGGAGGGTTCGCCAAAGTGTTTCCTGCCATACCCCCGCGCAGACGGCAAGAGATCACCAATGTTCTGCTGGGCTATCTGAAAAGCTCTGCCAGCGTCATCAACAAGCCCGGTAAGAATGAAAGAGGGACCCTGGCCCAAGGATTTAAAATGTAGAGCCATTAGGTTGAAAGGGCATCCAGAACAAACGCGGACCTCTACAAGTCTGATCATTTAAAAGAAGACCCTGGAAATTGTGTCTATTCTAACATACGCATGCGTACTACCTCAGTTTGCAGGCTGACAATGGAGACTGATGTCGAATGGATGGTAACAAACTTGGGTCCCTTCTCGCAATACGCAACCTACTCTGATCTCAAAGCCTTCAACCTCTCTCAGGTAAATCAGACATTTTAATGAAGATCCTTTCCAAAGGACACAGCGCACTATTAGCTATTTAAGGGCTCTGTACAAGGCTTGCTCTTCAATGCCCAGAAAAACTGCATTCATTCTTACTCTTGGTCGGTTTCATCAGGTCAACATCGTAGGTGTTCTCACACCACAACAGAAGGCTGAGCTAATGCTGGACCCAGACAGCGGGGCTTTGGATGATGCAAACTTCGTAAGGGAGGTGCTCACCAATTTGAAACTGTCAACCGGAGGCGAACAGCTCAGTCAGTTTTTCCAGACCTTTGTGCAAATCAGCAAACAGGTGACTGCTTAACACTGACCTCGTCATTTTCGCCCCACCAAGATGTTTCTCACTCCACCCATGAACGACCTTGTCTGGTCTCTAGCAATGCATGACAAGCAAAACTCAAGTCAGTTGTTGGATTGCTGTCGAGGAATGTTGACAGAACTTTTCTCATGTCTTGATTTCTGGCTGTAATGTAACTGAGTAGGAAGATTGGCCCACAGTCTGAATTTCTCAGTTTTCCTTCATGATAGTAAAAGGAGGAGGTGACCTCTTGAACTACAGCTCGAATGCTTTGGTTTACAGAAAAACATGACCTTCATCATAAACACAGCTGTACGAGACACCATATTGAACATAAGCCTGACGGCCCTCGCGCCGGCATTTGAGGGCTTTGGACCACAGGAATTTCAGCTTTGGTTCCACGTCTACCTTGTTCCTGTAATACCAAGCCTCCGTCCTGACTACTTGTGGGTTATTCCGAGGGACATCAGCTGTACATCCTACGCGGCCATGTGAGACATATTTTAAGACGCAACAAGCTGATACTTTGGGGGTTTATGATGGCGATAATGTGGTTCCAGCAAAGTGAATTTTTCTCTTTCTTCAGACTGACTGGTCTTCAGAAAACGTTGACGTTTCTGCTGCCAATGGAGCTGTCAATGGGCATCAAATCAAGTATGGAGTTCCTGAGAGAGACCTTCCCACGTAGGTGTCAAAACATGTTTGCCGGCACGAGCTGTGCTAAAAAAGAAACCTCTAACACCGCACTGACAGCAATCTATTGAAGCCATGCCTTATTTCGTTTTTGTCCTTCAACAGGCTGCTCAACATCATATTCCTTCACGGTAAGATCGATTTCACAGGTGCAAATTGCAGATCATGCACTGTTAGAAATGATCCAATCCACAAGGCTTTTGCTACATAAACTATGCAAAGTGGCAAAGCTAATACTCCTCGGATTAAGGTAGATTTAGCCGCTAGTCTAACATTTTTGCTACTATTATTTGTCCTCAGTGCAAGGAGACAGCTGTTGATGGTAAGCCTTTAACAGGTCTCATGTTGACGTACTAATATGATTTGAATGTCACGTCCCGAGTTCTGATCCCTAAATCTGCTCATTTTCCAGAGAACCTCATCTGTGCTGCAGTCAATAGGTGGGTGGTTCAATGAGTGAGCCAACGTTTAGTTTGCAGCTTCTCTGACGCACAGTGTTCAGAAGGTGACTGTGGGTTTGTTTTCTCCTTGTTTGGCTCAGATCACAGCTCCAACAAACACTGGCAACCGACAACTCCTCTACAGCTCTGTGCTCTTTTACCATCACTGAACATGCCTGTTCTGTGGTAAGACTGTGATCCGGAACCTATAAGTCCAAGACAAAAATGGGGCTTATGAAATGACAAGCCTATTACAAACACCTGGGAGCCCTGACGGTTCTCTCTTCCTTTTCTGTTTCTCTTTTCCCAAGGCTGACCAGCTTGCAGCGCAAAGCCTGGCCACACTGTTAAAATGCTCGTTGGAAAGCCATACGACATACCCGGTGGAAGTCTGGAAGCTCTTCTTTCAAAAAGTCTCTCCCGCTCTGGATGAGGCTCTTGAGACGTTTGCCACCGTGGTGAATCCATTGGCTGTTTTCAAAATTTCTTGCCTTCCTTCCAAAGCATTCTCAACATCTAACCGGTTTTCCCAACCGCAGACCCCCAACAACAGCAGCCCAGCCGTATCGAACGCCCTTGATGCCCTGAGAGAGGCGAGACTAGCCAACCTCAGCAATGCACAGCTACAGAGTGGCACTTTCATTGGTGATCTGGTCCAGCGAAACATTGGTCCGTTCCTGGCCTCCCCATCCACAAACTTCCTGTTCTGCCTTAGCTCCTACAACTTCAGCTGCCTGACCTACCAGATTGTGTAAGTACGCATCTTGTATCACGAAGGGAGGTATTACAACCAGAAACCTGCACATACTGTGCCGTTAATTACCTTTCCTCAAATCTTAGTGTCAAGGGGTTAAGCAACCAAAGGGAGCTCATGAACAGCAGCAAGCAACAGGCAGTCTTTACTTATTTCATCAAACCATTCCTTTCAAGAGTGGGAACACCAGGTAAAGCCAGTCTCTTGTGATCCATTTGCTAGTCTTTTTGTAGCAGAGGCCGTTATTTTACAGCCAAAGTCTGTATCCAACCTCTCTGCAGATGCTGGCTGCACCTCATCTACTAATGGGAGTCAGGAATGGCTACAGGCAAACCTTGGCGGCTTTGCTTCTTTTGCAACCATCCAAGAGTTGCAAACCCTCAACCCACACTTGTCTACTGTAAGTGCCAATGGCAGCTGTTGATCTAGCCTCTCAAACCAACTTGTTGGGATCTGCTCAACTGCAAGCATACCTGTTTCATTCCACATTGCTTTCTTTGTTCTAGACTGAAGTATTGTCAGAACTGGCTCCCTCTCAAGTGGCACAGCTTCTTATGAGCGTAGGGAGCTCAGACGCCACCACTCTTATTGATCTTGTCTTTGAGCGACTTGAAAAGGGTGACGCTCTTGAAAACCTAGATGACTTCCTGACGCAGCTCACGCTAAACGGACAGGTACGTCCCACTGTCAACCCCAGCACAAGAGACAACGTCACGCTGAAGACGTACAAGTCTTAGCCCTCTGTAGGGCAGCTTTATCGCAACCTTTGCAATATGCTTTGTGTAGTACATTTGTCGCACAACTTACCATCGTTGTGCTACTTTGCAAGGTTCCACAATTCCAGACGGCCGTTCGAGATGCTGTGATGACCAGAGCCTTTTACATCCTAAGCCTACGTTTCTCAACCTTCAGCAAAGAAGATTTTTATCTTTGGTTCCATGTGAAACTGGTTTCCATCCTTGCCAGTTTCACTCCACAGATGCTACACAGCACAATATCCAGCCTGAGCTGCACAAACTACCATGTTGTGTGAGTAGCAATCTAAAGCAATGTATTTCAAAAACATTTCATTAGAATCCACTACTGATGGACCATAAAAAAAACGTTGGCACGACCCTTGCAGTGTGGGAGGGTTCGCCAAAGTGTTTCCTGCCATACCCCCGCGCAGACGGCAAGAGATCACCAATGTTCTGCTGGGCTATCTGAAAAGCTCTGCCAGCGTCATCAACAAGCCCGGTAAGAATGAAAGAGGGACCCTGGCCCAAGGATTTAAAATGTAGAGCCATTAGGTTGAAAGGGCATCCAGAACAAACGCGGACCTCTACAAGTCTGATCATTTAAAAGAAGACCCTGGAAATTGTGTCTATTCTAACATACGCATGCGTACTACCTCAGTTTGCAGGCTGACAATGGAGACTGATGTCGAATGGATGGTAACAAACTTGGGTCCCTTCTCGCAATACGCAACCTACTCTGATCTCAAAGCCTTCAACCTCTCTCAGGTAAATCAGACATTTTAATGAAGATCCTTTCCAAAGGACACAGCGCACTATTAGCTATTTAAGGGCTCTGTACAAGGCTTGCTCTTCAATGCCCAGAAAAACTGCATTCATTCTTACTCTTGGTCGGTTTCATCAGGTCAACATCGTAGGTGTTCTCACACCACAACAGAAGGCTGAGCTAATGCTGGACCCAGACAGCGGGGCTTTGGATGATGCAAACTTCGTAAGGGAGGTGCTCACCAATTTGAAACTGTCAACCGGAGACGAACAGCTCAGTCAGTTTTTCCAGACCTTTGTGCAAATCAGCAAACAGGTGACTGCTTAACACTGACCTCGTCATTTTCGCCCCACAAAGATGTTTCTCACTCCACCCATGAACGACCTTGTCTGGTCTCTAGCAATGCATGACAAGCAAAACTCAAGTCAGTTGTTGGATTGCTGTCGAGGAATGTTGACAGAACTTTTCTCATGTCTTGATTTCTGGCTGTAATGTAACTGAGTAGGAAGATTGGCCCACAGTCTGAATTTCTCAGTTTTCCTTCATGATAGTAAAAGGAGGAGGTGACCTCTTGAACTACAGCTCGAATGCTTTGGTTTACAGAAAAACATGACCTTCATCATAAACACAGCTGTACGAGACACCATATTGAACATAAGCCTGACGGCCCTCGCGCCGGCATTTGAGGGCTTTGGACCACAGGAATTTCAGCTTTGGTTCCACGTCTACCTTGTTCCTGTAATACCAAGCCTCCGTCCTGACTACTTGTGGGTTATTCCGAGGGACATCAGCTGTACATCCTACGCGGCCATGTGAGACATATTTTAAGACGCAACAAGCTGATACTTTGGGGGTTTATGATGGCGATAATGTGGTTCCAGCAAAGTGAATTTTTCTCTTTCTTCAGACTGACTGGTCTTCAGAAAACGTTGACGTTTCTGCTGCCAATGGAGCTGTCAATGGGCATCAAATCAAGTATGGAGTTCCTGAGAGAGACCTTCCCACGTAGGTGTCAAAACATGTTTGCCGGCACGAGCTGTGCTAAAAAAGAAACCTCTAACACCGCACTGACAGCAATCTATTGAAGCCATGCCTTATTTCGTTTTTGTCCTTCAACAGGCTGCTCAACATCATATTCCTTCACGGTAAGATCGATTTCACAGGTGCAAATTGCAGATCATGCACTGTTAGAAATGATCCAATCCACAAGGCTTTTGCTACATAAACTATGCAAAGTGGCAAAGCTAATACTCCTCGGATTAAGGTAGATTTAGCCGCTAGTCTAACATTTTTGCTACTATTATTTGTCCTCAGTGCAAGGAGACAGCTGTTGATGGTAAGCCTTTAACAGGTCTCATGTTGACGTACTAATATGATTTGAATGTCACGTCCCGAGTTCTGATCCCTAAATCTGCTCATTTTCCAGAGAACCTCATCTGTGCTGCAGTCAATAGGTGGGTGGTTCAATGAGTGAGCCAACGTTTAGTTTGCAGCTTCTCTGACGCACAGTGTTCAGAAGGTGACTGTGGGTTTGTTTTCTCCTTGTTTGGCTCAGATCACAGCTCCAACAAACACTGGCAACCGACAACTCCTCTACAGCTCTGTGCTCTTTTACCATCACTGAACATGCCTGTTCTGTGGTAAGACTGTGATCCGGAACCTATAAGTCCAAGACAAAAATGGGGCTTATGAAATGACAAGCCTATTACAAACATCTGGGAGCCCTGACGGTTCTCTCTTCCTTTTCTGTTTCTCTTTTCCCAAGGCTGACCAGCTTGCAGCGCAAAGCCTGGCCACACTGTTAAAATGCTCGTTGGAAAGCCATACGACATACCCGGTGGAAGTCTGGAAGCTCTTCTTTCAAAAAGTCTCTCCCGCTCTGGATGAGGCTCTTGAGACGTTTGCCACCGTGGTGAATCCATTGGCTGTTTTCAAAATTTCTTGCCTTCCTTCCAAAGCATTCTCAACATCTAACCGGTTTTCCCAACCGCAGACCCCCAACAACAGCAGCCCAGCCGTATCGAACGCCCTTGATGCCCTGAGAGAGGCGAGACTAGCCAACCTCAGCAATGCACAGCTACAGAGTGGCACTTTCATTGGTGATCTGGTCCAGCGAAACATTGGTCCGTTCCTGGCCTCCCCATCCACAAACTTCCTGTTCTGCCTTAGCTCCTACAACTTCAGCTGCCTGACCTACCAGATTGTGTAAGTACGCATCTTGTATCACGAAGGGAGGTATTACAACCAGAAACCTGCACATACTGTGCCGTTAATTACCTTTCCTCAAATCTTAGTGTCAAGGGGTTAAGCAACCAAAGGGAGCTCATGAACAGCAGCAAGCAACAGGCAGTCTTTACTTATTTCATCAAACCATTCCTTTCAAGAGTGGGAACACCAGGTAAAGCCAGTCTCTTGTGATCCATTTGCTAGTCTTTTTGTAGCAGAGGCCGTTATTTTACAGCCAAAGTCTGTATCCAACCTCTCTGCAGATGCTGGCTGCACCTCATCTACTAATGGGAGTCAGGAATGGCTACAGGCAAACCTTGGCGGCTTTGCTTCTTTTGCAACCATCCAAGAGTTGCAAACCCTCAACCCACACTTGTCTACTGTAAGTGCCAATGGCAGCTGTTGATCTAGCCTCTCAAACCAACTTGTTGGGATCTGCTCAACTGCAAGCATACCTGTTTCATTCCACATTGCTTTCTTTGTTCTAGACTGAAGTATTGTCAGAACTGGCTCCCTCTCAAGTGGCACAGCTTCTTATGAGCGTAGGGAGCTCAGACGCCACCACTCTTATTGATCTTGTCTTTGAGCGACTTGAAAAGGGTGACGCTCTTGAAAACCTAGATGACTTCCTGACGCAGCTCACGCTAAACGGACAGGTACGTCCCACTGTCAACCCCAGCACAAGAGACAACGTCACGCTGAAGACGTACAAGTCTTAGCCCTCTGTAGGGCAGCTTTATCGCAACCTTTGCAATATGCTTTGTGTAGTACATTTGTCGCACAACTTACCATCGTTGTGCTACTTTGCAAGGTTCCACAATTCCAGACGGCCGTTCGAGATGCTGTGATGACCAGAGCCTTTTACATCCTAAGCCTACGTTTCTCAACCTTCAGCAAAGAAGATTTTTATCTTTGGTTCCATGTGAAACTGGTTTCCATCCTTGCCAGTTTCACTCCACAGATGCTACACAGCACAATATCCAGCCTGAGCTGCACAAACTACCATGTTGTGTGAGTAGCAATCTAAAGCAATGTATTTCAAAAACATTTCATTAGAATCCACTACTGATGGACCATAAAAAAAAACGTTGCCACGACCCTTGCAGTGTGGGAGGGTTCGCCAAAGTGTTTCCTGCCATACCCCCGCGCAGACGGCAAGAGATCACCAATGTTCTGCTGGGCTATCTGAAAAGCTCTGCCAGCGTCATCAACAAGCCCGGTAAGAATGAAAGAGGGACCCTGGCCCAAGGATTTAAAATGTAGAGCCATTAGGTTGAAAGGGCATCCAGAACAAACGCGGACCTCTACAAGTCTGATCATTTAAAAGAAGACCCTGGAAATTGTGTCTATTCTAACATACGCATGCGTACTACCTCAGTTTGCAGGCTGACAATGGAGACTGATGTCGAATGGATGGTAACAAACTTGGGTCCCTTCTCGCAATACGCAACCTACTCTGATCTCAAAGCCTTCAACCTCTCTCAGGTAAATCAGACATTTTAATGAAGATCCTTTCCAAAGGACACAGCGCACTATTAGCTATTTAAGGGCTCTGTACAAGGCTTGCTCTTCAATGCCCAGAAAAACTGCATTCATTCTTACTCTTGGTCGGTTTCATCAGGTCAACATCGTAGGTGTTCTCACACCACAACAGAAGGCTGAGCTAATGCTGGACCCAGACAGCGGGGCTTTGGATGATGCAAACTTCGTAAGGGAGGTGCTCACCAATTTGAAACTGTCAACCGGAGACGAACAGCTCAGTCAGTTTTTCCAGACCTTTGTGCAAATCAGCAAACAGGTGACTGCTTAACACTGACCTCGTCATTTTCGCCCCACAAAGATGTTTCTCACTCCACCCATGAACGACCTTGTCTGGTCTCTAGCAATGCATGACAAGCAAAACTCAAGTCAGTTGTTGGATTGCTGTCGAGGAATGTTGACAGAACTTTTCTCATGTCTTGATTTCTGGCTGTAATGTAACTGAGTAGGAAGATTGGCCCACAGTCTGAATTTCTCAGTTTTCCTTCATGATAGTAAAAGGAGGAGGTGACCTCTTGAACTACAGCTCGAATGCTTTGGTTTACAGAAAAACATGACCTTCATCATAAACACAGCTGTACGAGACACCATATTGAACATAAGCCTGACGGCCCTCGCGCCGGCATTTGAGGGCTTTGGACCACAGGAATTTCAGCTTTGGTTCCACGTCTACCTTGTTCCTGTAATACCAAGCCTCCGTCCTGACTACTTGTGGGTTATTCCGAGGGACATCAGCTGTACATCCTACGCGGCCATGTGAGACATATTTTAAGACGCAACAAGCTGATACTTTGGGGGTTTATGATGGCGATAATGTGGTTCCAGCAAAGTGAATTTTTCTCTTTCTTCAGACTGACTGGTCTTCAGAAAACGTTGACGTTTCTGCTGCCAATGGAGCTGTCAATGGGCATCAAATCAAGTATGGAGTTCCTGAGAGAGACCTTCCCACGTAGGTGTCAAAACATGTTTGCCGGCACGAGCTGTGCTAAAAAAGAAACCTCTAACACCGCACTGACAGCAATCTATTGAAGCCATGCCTTATTTCGTTTTTGTCCTTCAACAGGCTGCTCAACATCATATTCCTTCACGGTAAGATCGATTTCACAGGTGCAAATTGCAGATCATGCACTGTTAGAAATGATCCAATCCACAAGGCTTTTGCTACATAAACTATGCAAAGTGGCAAAGCTAATACTCCTCGGATTAAGGTAGATTTAGCCGCTAGTCTAACATTTTTGCTACTATTATTTGTCCTCAGTGCAAGGAGACAGCTGTTGATGGTAAGCCTTTAACAGGTCTCATGTTGACGTACTAATATGATTTGAATGTCACGTCCCGAGTTCTGATCCCTAAATCTGCTCATTTTCCAGAGAACCTCATCTGTGCTGCAGTCAATAGGTGGGTGGTTCAATGAGTGAGCCAACGTTTAGTTTGCAGCTTCTCTGACGCACAGTGTTCAGAAGGTGACTGTGGGTTTGTTTTCTCCTTGTTTGGCTCAGATCACAGCTCCAACAAACACTGGCAACCGACAACTCCTCTACAGCTCTGTGCTCTTTTACCATCACTGAACATGCCTGTTCTGTGGTAAGACTGTGATCCGGAACCTATAAGTCCAAGACAAAAATGGGGCTTATGAAATGACAAGCCTATTACAAACACCTGGGAGCCCTGACGGTTCTCTCTTCCTTTTCTGTTTCTCTTTTCCCAAGGCTGACCAGCTTGCAGCGCAAAGCCTGGCCACACTGTTAAAATGCTCGTTGGAAAGCCATACGACATACCCGGTGGAAGTCTGGAAGCTCTTCTTTCAAAAAGTCTCTCCCGCTCTGGATGAGGCTCTTGAGACGTTTGCCACCGTGGTGAATCCATTGGCTGTTTTCAAAATTTCTTGCCTTCCTTCCAAAGCATTCTCAACATCTAACCGGTTTTCCCAACCGCAGACCCCCAACAACAGCAGCCCAGCCGTATCGAACGCCCTTGATGCCCTGAGAGAGGCGAGACTAGCCAACCTCAGCAATGCACAGCTACAGAGTGGCACTTTCATTGGTGATCTGGTCCAGCGAAACATTGGTCCGTTCCTGGCCTCCCCATCCACAAACTTCCTGTTCTGCCTTAGCTCCTACAACTTCAGCTGCCTGACCTACCAGATTGTGTAAGTACGCATCTTGTATCACGAAGGGAGGTATTACAACAAGAAACCTGCACATACTGTGCCGTTAATTACCTTTCCTCAAATCTTAGTGTCAAGGGGTTAAGCAACCAAAGGGAGCTCATGAACAGCAGCAAGCAACAGGCAGTCTTTACTTATTTCATCAAACCATTCCTTTCAAGAGTGGGAACACCAGGTAAAGCCAGTCTCTTGTGATCCATTTGCTAGTCTTTTTGTAGCAGAGGCCGTTATTTTACAGCCAAAGTCTGTATCCAACCTCTCTGCAGATGCTGGCTGCACCTCATCTACTAATGGGAGTCAGGAATGGCTACAGGCAAACCTTGGCGGCTTTGCTTCTTTTGCAACCATCCAAGAGTTGCAAACCCTCAACCCACACTTGTCTACTGTAAGTGCCAATGGCAGCTGTTGATCTAGCCTCTCAAACCAACTTGTTGGGATCTGCTCAACTGCAAGCATACCTGTTTCATTCCACATTGCTTTCTTTGTTCTAGACTGAAGTATTGTCAGAACTGGCTCCCTCTCAAGTGGCACAGCTTCTTATGAGCGTAGGGAGCTCAGACGCCACCACTCTTATTGATCTTGTCTTTGAGCGACTTGAAAAGGGTGACGCTCTTGAAAACCTAGATGACTTCCTGACGCAGCTCACGCTAAACGGACAGGTACGTCCCACTGTCAACCCCAGCACAAGAGACAACGTCACGCTGAAGACGTACAAGTCTTAGCCCTCTGTAGGGCAGCTTTATCGCAACCTTTGCAATATGCTTTGTGTAGTACATTTGTCGCACAACTTACCATCGTTGTGCTACTTTGCAAGGTTCCACAATTCCAGACGGCCGTTCGAGATGCTGTGATGACCAGAGCCTTTTACATCCTAAGCCTACGTTTCTCAACCTTCAGCAAAGAAGATTTTTATCTTTGGTTCCATGTGAAACTGGTTTCCATCCTTGCCAGTTTCACTCCACAGATGCTACACAGCACAATATCCAGCCTGAGCTGCACAAACTACCATGTTGTGTGAGTAGCAATCTAAAGCAATGTATTTCAAAAACATTTCATTAGAATCCACTACTGATGGACCATAAAAAAAACGTTTGCCACGACCCTTGCAGTGTGGGAGGGTTCGCCAAAGTGTTTCCTGCCATACCCCCGCGCAGACGGCAAGAGATCACCAATGTTCTGCTGGGCTATCTGAAAAGCTCTGCCAGCGTCATCAACAAGCCCGGTAAGAATGAAAGAGGGACCCTGGCCCAAGGATTTAAAATGTAGAGCCATTAGGTTGAAAGGGCATCCAGAACAAACGCGGACCTCTACAAGTCTGATCATTTAAAAGAAGACCCTGGAAATTGTGTCTATTCTAACATACGCATGCGTACTACCTCAGTTTGCAGGCTGACAATGGAGACTGATGTCGAATGGATGGTAACAAACTTGGGTCCCTTCTCGCAATACGCAACCTACTCTGATCTCAAAGCCTTCAACCTCTCTCAGGTAAATCAGACATTTTAATGAAGATCCTTTCCAAAGGACACAGCGCACTATTAGCTATTTAAGGGCTCTGTACAAGGCTTGCTCTTCAATGCCCAGAAAAACTGCATTCATTCTTACTCTTGGTCGGTTTCATCAGGTCAACATCGTAGGTGTTCTCACACCACAACAGAAGGCTGAGCTAATGCTGGACCCAGACAGCGGGGCTTTGGATGATGCAAACTTCGTAAGGGAGGTGCTCACCAATTTGAAACTGTCAACCGGAGACGAACAGCTCAGTCAGTTTTTCCAGACCTTTGTGCAAATCAGCAAACAGGTGACTGCTTAACACTGACCTCGTCATTTTCGCCCCACAAAGATGTTTCTCACTCCACCCATGAACGACCTTGTCTGGTCTCTAGCAATGCATGACAAGCAAAACTCAAGTCAGTTGTTGGATTGCTGTCGAGGAATGTTGACAGAACTTTTCTCATGTCTTGATTTCTGGCTGTAATGTAACTGAGTAGGAAGATTGGCCCACAGTCTGAATTTCTCAGTTTTCCTTCATGATAGTAAAAGGAGGAGGTGACCTCTTGAACTACAGCTCGAATGCTTTGGTTTACAGAAAAACATGACCTTCATCATAAACACAGCTGTACGAGACACCATATTGAACATAAGCCTGACGGCCCTCGCGCCGGCATTTGAGGGCTTTGGACCACAGGAATTTCAGCTTTGGTTCCACGTCTACCTTGTTCCTGTAATACCAAGCCTCCGTCCTGACTACTTGTGGGTTATTCCGAGGGACATCAGCTGTACATCCTACGCGGCCATGTGAGACATATTTTAAGACGCAACAAGCTGATACTTTGGGGGTTTATGATGGCGATAATGTGGTTCCAGCAAAGTGAATTTTTCTCTTTCTTCAGACTGACTGGTCTTCAGAAAACGTTGACGTTTCTGCTGCCAATGGAGCTGTCAATGGGCATCAAATCAAGTATGGAGTTCCTGAGAGAGACCTTCCCACGTAGGTGTCAAAACATGTTTGCCGGCACGAGCTGTGCTAAAAAAGAAACCTCTAACACCGCACTGACAGCAATCTATTGAAGCCATGCCTTATTTCGTTTTTGTCCTTCAACAGGCTGCTCAACATCATATTCCTTCACGGTAAGATCGATTTCACAGGTGCAAATTGCAGATCATGCACTGTTAGAAATGATCCAATCCACAAGGCTTTTGCTACATAAACTATGCAAAGTGGCAAAGCTAATACTCCTCGGATTAAGGTAGATTTAGCCGCTAGTCTAACATTTTTGCTACTATTATTTGTCCTCAGTGCAAGGAGACAGCTGTTGATGGTAAGCCTTTAACAGGTCTCATGTTGACGTACTAATATGATTTGAATGTCACGTCCCGAGTTCTGATCCCTAAATCTGCTCATTTTCCAGAGAACCTCATCTGTGCTGCAGTCAATAGGTGGGTGGTTCAATGAGTGAGCCAACGTTTAGTTTGCAGCTTCTCTGACGCACAGTGTTCAGAAGGTGACTGTGGGTTTGTTTTCTCCTTGTTTGGCTCAGATCACAGCTCCAACAAACACTGGCAACCGACAACTCCTCTACAGCTCTGTGCTCTTTTACCATCACTGAACATGCCTGTTCTGTGGTAAGACTGTGATCCGGAACCTATAAGTCCAAGACAAAAATGGGGCTTATGAAATGACAAGCCTATTACAAACACCTGGGAGCCCTGACGGTTCTCTCTTCCTTTTCTGTTTCTCTTTTCCCAAGGCTGACCAGCTTGCAGCGCAAAGCCTGGCCACACTATTAAAATGCTCGTTGGAAAGCCATACGACATACCCGGTGGAAGTCTGGAAGCTCTTCTTTCAAAAAGTCTCTCCCGCTCTGGATGAGGCTCTTGAGACGTTTGCCACCGTGGTGAATCCATTGGCTGTTTTCAAAATTTCTTGCCTTCCTTCCAAAGCATTCTCAACATCTAACCGGTTTTCCCAACCGCAGACCCCCAACAACAGCAGCCCAGCCGTATCGAACGCCCTTGATGCCCTGAGAGAGGCGAGACTAGCCAACCTCAGCAATGCACAGCTACAGAGTGGCACTTTCATTGGTGATCTGGTCCAGCGAAACATTGGTCCGTTCCTGGCCTCCCCATCCACAAACTTCCTGTTCTGCCTTAGCTCCTACAACTTCAGCTGCCTGACCTACCAGATTGTGTAAGTACGCATCTTGTATCACGAAGGGAGGTATTACAACCAGAAACCTGCACATACTGTGCTGTTAATTACCTTTCCTCAAATCTTAGTGTCAAGGGGTTAAGCAACCAAAGGGAGCTCATGAACAGCAGCAAGCAACAGGCAGTCTTTACTTATTTCATCAAACCATTCCTTTCAAGAGTGGGAACACCAGGTAAAGCCAGTCTCTTGTGATCCATTTGCTAGTCTTTTTGTAGCAGAGGCCGTTATTTTACAGCCAAAGTCTGTATCCAACCTCTCTGCAGATGCTGGCTGCACCTCATCTACTAATGGGAGTCAGGAATGGCTACAGGCAAACCTTGGCGGCTTTGCTTCTTTTGCAACCATCCAAGAGTTGCAAACCCTCAACCCACACTTGTCTACTGTAAGTGCCAATGGCAGCTGTTGATCTAGCCTCTCAAACCAACTTGTTGGGATCTGCTCAACTGCAAGCATACCTGTTTCATTCCACATTGCTTTCTTTGTTCTAGACTGAAGTATTGTCAGAACTGGCTCCCTCTCAAGTGGCACAGCTTCTTATGAGCGTAGGGAGCTCAGACGCCACCACTCTTATTGATCTTGTCTTTGAGCGACTTGAAAAGGGTGACGCTCTTGAAAACCTAGATGACTTCCTGACGCAAACCTTTTTAATTTATTTTTCAGTCTTTGGCATAATTTGCTTTTATTACACAGTTTGTTGACAGTAAAGGGGCAGAAATGCAGGCTATATAACCGAAGGCTAGAAAGTTAACACAGGATATTTGTGCCCACGATGGTAGTCTATGGTGACGCTTCACTATCTCAGCAAAAATTGGTTTCTTTCGATGTGAGTTTTTTTTCTTAAATTCCACTTTTATCACATTTCTTGTTTCCAACAAGTTTATTAATGTCAACAACTCTGTTTGCTATATGTTAGGTAAATTAAAATCAGGGCTAACAGAAGAACAGTGAAATACAACACGTGTCTATTTTTTTACAAACATAATAAATGACAGATAAAAAATTTCGGAGATGGATTCATTCATATGTAAGATTCAGTACCCTTGTGCCCTCATGTCTGAGCTAGTCTCAAAATCCTTAACACAAAAATATTTTCTTTCAAATCTCCTATTGAGAAACTAGATGTTGTTGCATATAAACATATTAACATGTTTAAATGTTTGCAGCCGTAAATACCAATTTCAAACCTGAATAGTAGACTTGCACAGACTTGCAAAGTTGTAACTCTGTTGTGGGCTTTGTCACCCTTTTTTCTGGTTTAAAAATAAAAATAAATCATAACCCTTGAACTGATGTCCAAAATCTGTAGGGTGGGTCTTACCTTTTTTAACTGTTACTTGTTTTTTCCCAGATGGATGTTCTAGATCTTCTCACGTTCAGTCAGCTAAGACAGCTTGCAACAATGCCCTCACACCTAAAAGGAATGCAAGATGTGAGCAAGGTCATGGGAGTTATCCAATCAGCTGATTTTGCTGCTTTCTTTGACACAGTCTCACCAGTGATTGAGGTAAATGTGTGTAACAGTATCATTGTTAGACTCATCCTAGCTAATGTTTTGTCCAAGGATGAAATTATACATTATAATCCATAGTACAACCCAAAAAGTCTATAAATATATGGTTTAATCCAGAATAAATAAAAATGACTTGAATATGATCAACTAACATCTATTATCCAGTCCAAATTTAGGATTAAACAAATAAACATAGAACTTCTTCAAGTTATATCTAGCTTACTTCAATTTTAAAGTTACTCAGAGACATTTATATTACACTTTGAGAAGTAGTACTTTCAATTTCTCTTTCTACCAATAAATGGGTCTCTCTACTGGTACAGTATTTAGCTTTTGGACTAATGTTTGCACAAACGTTGTTAGAATGACCCAAAATGACAACCTTCCGCTTAAATGTGCTGTGCATCAGCCATGAGGAATATATATATCAGTAAAACGGAATTGGGTCTCTCTACTGGTACAGAATATAGTTTTTAGAGTAATATTTGCACAGACACTTTTAGAATGAGCCAAAATGCCAACCTTGGTTCACTCTACCAGGCAAAAATGATGAATCTAAATGATCTTGTTTGAAATGCTTATGAAAAATATAGACCTGTATTTGAACATATTTTTCATAAAGTTGAAAGCATTATCAAAACGAAACGGCAGCAAGAATCCCAGGCAATGTTTACAAGATGCCAATGAGACCATGTAGGAGTTATTATTTGAAGACAATGAACAGGTTCAGGAATGGACAGCTTGACCTGTGCAGTTTGGAGAAACAGTTTGAGAAGTGAGCCTAAGATGGTGTGGCGCAAAGAGATAGCAGAAATATTAGGCCATTATAGAGGCGTAAGAGATGAAGAAAGGAAGAAGACCACAGAGACGCATTGGGGCTGAAGGAAAGGAGGAAGTTCATTGTATATGTGACATAGGAGGATGCTGTGGATACTCTCTGTTTGGACAAACATCTGTTTCTAAACTCACCTACAGGCCCAATCTGCCAACTACACACTGGAGGTCAAATCCACCTTCCTCCAGGCAGTTCTGGACAGAGGAGATTTCTCCCTCCCAGCTGTTAGTGATGAAGAGTTCCTGTTGTGGATGAGGGTGCGACTGAGGCCTTTGTTGGTCAATCTTTCATCAAGTCTAGTTAAACCCTTTTTCAGCATTGGGACAAACAGGAGCTGCTACAGTCACAGAGAGATGTAAGTTGTTCAGGGAAATAATAGGATAACAGAAATCTGAAAAATATTGCACAAAAGCTCGTTATTGGAGACAAGGTTTTTTGTTCAATTTTATTGTTGCTTAATAATAATTGTAATTATTGTTTGTTTAGCATTACAGTGCTTGACAATGTACAGATGACACTCAGCAAAAGCACCAAAGAAAATATCTACAACAACATTGTTCTTTTCCTTCAAGGTTTGTGTGAGAAAAGATGGTGCCATGCTGTAAACCAGCTATAAAACTCTGTGCACATCTACAACAGAAAATATGTTTTAAACTGTTTCATAATAAACAAACTAAGAAACCTTCTTTTGAAAAAAATCTCTACAAGGAGTGAAGTGCTACAGCGGTGGAAGCTTCTACCTCTTCCTGAAGAACACCTTCCTCAGCTTCGGCTTTCCAGATGTGTCCACGCTCATTTCTCTCCTGCCACCGACACGCAAGTCAGAGGTGAACATTATTTAACTGCTGAAAACAGACCTAGAGGAAGATTGGTGTAGTTTGAGTATGTGACGATGAAAGCGATGTATCTGACAGAGATTTAAACCATGTTACCTTTTTATTCTTCTCCAGCTCCTAAACACCATCAGCACCTCAGAACTGGGTCAACTCCTCAGTCAGCCGGGGGTAATTAATAACAGTCCAGACGTCTGCATCATCTTCAGCCACTACAACAACACCGCCACCTTCCTACAGTCGGTATGTCCCTCTCGTCAGTTTAACATGTTTGTAGCATCATCTCAGTGGTAATCTGTGTGGGTTCTCCTCACCGTGTCATTAATGGGTGCTCCTGCAGGAGGACGTCCCAGATGATGTGAGGAGGACCATCCTCCCCTGTGTGTGGCCCTTGGCTCTGAGCAGCAGCAGCAGATCTGAGGTTGATCTGTGGTTTAACGTACGCCTGAAGGACTACCTGAGGTTCCTCACCAAGGAGCTCATTAGTTCTACTGAGGTCCAGAACGCCTCATGTCTCGCCTTCCAGAAGCTGTAAGTTGGTTTCTCACTGCGTATCATGACCAAATGTGTGGGCTGCAAAAAAATTATTTTTTATCATTTTCCATGCAACAGGGTGTTGTATATGGGAAATATCTTCACATACAACAGTTCTGAATTTGGACAGAAAGATGTGTACAGCAGCATCAGGAAATACTTGAACACTGGTGAGATTTCAGATCCTGTTCCTGTTTATTATTTAGAAACAGTAAAATATATGTGTGATGACTGTGTAATGAAAAATACAATTTTAAACTTAAGCTGGAATCTGAATGATGCACTTGCCAAATCATAACCATCATGTTTCCTATCAGCAGATTATACACCCTTACACGGGTATGTTTTGCACTCAGGTTCTGGAGTCAGATGCTACGATCCCAGAGATCCAGAACTGAGCTGTTCCTCCTGGTTTGTCAACTACATCGGCAGCTTTATTACATTTATCACTCTGGACGATCTCACCAGCTTCATTTCCACCTTCAAGGTTTGTTTTTCCTTTCATCTCTATAAAAGAGTGGTAGTTTTTGTCTGTCTTGTTGTGTCTCTGCTCTGTCTTCTCTAAGCCCCAGTGGGTGGAGGCAGATGAGCGTTCACACTGAGCCTGGTTCTGGTTCTGCTGGAGGTTCTCCTCCCTGTTAAAGGGGAGTTTTCCTCTCCACTGTCACTTCATGCATGCTCAGTATGAGGGATTGCTGCAAAGCCATCAACAATGCAGACGACTGTCCACTGTGGCTCTACGCTCTTTCAGGAGGAGTGAATGCTGCTTGGAGAGACTTGATGCAACCTGCTGGGTTTCCTTAGAGAGGAAACTTTCTCACCAACCTGGAGGATCTGATGGAAGCTGACTTTTGAAAGTGCCTCAAGATGACATGTTTCATGAATTGGCGCTATATAAATAAAATTGAATTGAATTTTACAAAATTTAAATCAAGTTTTTCTAGGCCAAAAACGTCTTGTAAAAGATAAAATAGGCAGGAAATTTAAAATTTCTCACAAAATGTATTGATCTCAAAACCCATTCTGTCTACACTGGGCTTTAAGGGATCAGAGACTTGAAGAAAAAGGCCCTGTTCATGTAATGTGTGCTGAAGAAATCCTGTTTTAAGTTAGTAAATTATGGATGTGTTTACATTTGAAGCTGCAGTTATTCTTGGAGGATCAATCTAATCTGGAGCTCTTCAGCAACACAGCGGTCTCTAGAGATGTGACAGACTACTACATCTCCCAGCTTTATGCATTCAACCCAGCCTTCAGTGCTTTCAAGTAAGTATTTATCCCTCATGGCTTGATGGCACGACATTATCTGACTAAAACATATAGCATCATTCATCATCTCAGGTCTTTCAGTCTATAGGCCAAATTACTCATCTTTACTCATGGTTGAATTATACTCCACCTTTCATTCAGGCTCCCAGGCTCTCTGTTGTGCTCCTCAAACGTCCCAAGCTCAGTATTTTCTTCTCTTACTGAAGCTGAGACCATGGTCATCTTGGACAGGCTGAAGACCTTCTGCAGTGGAACAGAAGATCCCGAGGTACTAGATCAAGACGTTCCTGCACAGAATTATTGTTTGTCTTAACAGTTCTGTTCAGCAATGTTTTTTTCTAGAGTATTTTATGAATTCATATCTCAATCTGAGTGAAACAACTTTTTAAAATGATGATAGCTGTTTTGCGTAAGAATCTAAACATTTAAAACAATTCAAAATTAATTTGTCTGAAGATACTCTCAGAAAATCTACCCTGTTTTGAAGCTGTTGTCCAAGACTAGAGCATCTATAACGAAATATTTAAACCTGTTGAATGAAATTGAACAGGTTTCTGCAGCTCTGACGTCCAACATCAAGACCTTCACAAAGCAAACCTTTGAAGAACTTGCAAATGCCTCTTCAGCACTGACCAGAGATCAGATCCTGTCAGTGTCCTCCTCAGTTCTGGTGTCCTCCTTGTCAACCCTGGGCTCTGTGAAAAACTGGGGCCAGGACCAGACCACCACCATTATCCAGTCCATCACCTCCTCAGGCTTCCAGGTAGAAGTTTTGAGCTTTTCTTCCACTTCCCTAAAACCTGTTGTTATCCATTGATTGGCTGCACGATCATTGAACTGAATTTGTTTTAGAAACTTAGGATCCAATATTAGTGAATGCTTGATTAGTTCCTAGTTAAAAGATAACCTGGTTTTAATGGATAACCATGTACCTGGCAGATCAACAGTGCAGCATCTCTGGAGTCCCTGGGAACTCTTGTTGTTGGACTTCGCTCAGAGACGATACAGATGATCTCATCTTCTGAAGTCCTCAGTGCCTCCAGGAACCCCAACCTAGTTTCTAACATGCTGGAAGCCCCAAAGGTTGTCCAGCAGACATTTGTCACAAAGGTACACGATCACCATGTCCTAAAGTCTAGCAGCATTGCCCGAATAAGAAAAGTGAAAATGATTGCCTACTTCTCAGATCATTTCTGTGGACACAAATCCGGCTAAAGTGGTGCAGAATGTCCCTGATGTCTTAGCAAGTGAGATCCCACCTTCACTGCTGGTGTTTTCTGAGAGGACAGCAAACATCAACGTGATAAACAGAAAGACGTGGACACCAGACCAGGTCAGTTCTTAGTTCTGCTGTTAGATGGATAAATACAAACCTGATGCTGTGAGAGATATTTTGTGAAAAGTCTCAGAAATCACCCACCATGTTTAGGAGATTTTTCAAAAAGGATATTAACATCTTATACGAAGACTCTCTCATTTCTTGTTCTTTATAGTCCGCCATGTTTATTGGGACTTTGGCTGAAATCAACGTTGACATTGAGCAGTAAGTAACCAAAACCCGCAGCTATTAGTCATGAACGTTTAATTTAAAAAGAATTAGCTTTACATGCATTAAACTCTGCTTTTCTGTCTTTCTCTCTACAGGTTTTCACCGTCTGTGCTGCAAGGCTTCAGTTGTTCCTCTGTTCAGAAAATGTCAAAAACCACAATCAAGCAGATGATCCGTGCCTGTCGACAGAGGAAAGGCAGGGCTAAGGTGGAGCTGAAGGAACCACAGGTAAGTTCAGCAAAGAATAATTTATTGATATTAGGTGCTAAAAGAAGCTTGCAATAATAATTATACTGTCAGAAACTGTGAAGATGAGAAGCAACAGCAATCACCAGTTATGGATCGTAACATTAATCTAAACATTTCAGTTCATGACAGCAACTAGAGCAGAGCTCTTAGATATCAGTCTTGTTTCCCTCCAGCTGACCTGCATGTACAACCTGCTCCGTGACGACCTCTCTCTGAACTTCACAGATTATCCTTCAGACATGCTTCTCTACTTGAAGTGAGTCTTTCTCCAAGCATTTGGCCGCCTCAACAGCATTATTGTGTCACTTGCTTGTAAACGAGACATTTGTACTAAATATGTTGTGTATCAATGCACTACAGCATTCAGGATGTCCAGAAAGGAAACTGCAGGTCCTACTTTTCTGCACTGGGTGCTGCAGACTTCACTGTAGCCTCTGGTATCTTGAACAAGGGCCCAAAGAAGTTCAGTGAAGCCAAGAACTGCTTGGTGAGTCCCAGTAAAATCAAGAACCATTATAAAAACATTTCTATGCCAGTCTCCCTACCATAATATGTTACTTTATAGTAGAAAACATTACCCGTAGGCTACCAATTACTGTATGTATAGTAAAGAGCTTCACTGATAACCTGGCTGTCATGTTTTAGGGGATCAGTGGCCCCCGCCTCAGCAGAGACAACGTGGAGGTCCTGGGGAACATGGCCTGCAGCCTGGAAAGATCCGACATCGAGAACTCAGATCCTCTCATCCTGGAAAACCTCAAGGCCTGCAAAGATCTCTCTGACGGCCAAGTGGCTGCTGTGGAAACACTGCTGCTATCTGGGAAGACAAAATACGGGTACAAAAGCTGAATCCTCTCCTTCTATAGGAAAACATTTCTGCTGATTTTCCAAATTCTTGTGGGATTTGCAGGCATTCAGATATCACCTGACAGACCTGCTTATATCCAAAAGAATAAAAATCTTTTTCTTATCTAGATTTCGTACAAAGTGACCGACAGCTGTGCTAAAGGATCTAAAACTTTCTGATTACCTGTTTTTAAGGATTTACAGCTTTCAAGCAAGCTATATGTTGTATTGTCTTTCATTTTTAGAGCTGTAACCACTTGGGACCTGCAAACACTGGAGGACCTCAAGATACTTCCCCTCTACTTTACAAGAAACATCTGGGACCACCTTACAGCTGTGTGTCCTTGTCATCTGTTTTTAAGGAAACTAATTAGTCTAATGATATTTATTGAAAATTACCTCTAGATATTTTATTGCAATAATTTTTTACTGTTTTTTCAGCCAATAAAGAGGAAGTTCCTGAGAGGTTTTCTGCCAAACTTGAGGAAACAAAAACCAGAGAAGAACAAGCTGAAAAACCTGTTCAAAAAGATCAGCCCCACTTTGCTAAAACAGGGAGAAGGTAAATAATCTCAGAAGCACTCACTGAAGTTGAAACTGACAACATTGAGAGCTCATTTTAAGGGTTGCATAGCTATGCCAGCATAACTAACGAACATAAAAATGACAATTGAATGTTTCAGAAAACAACAAATTAGACATACTGAAAACTCTTACATCTAGCAATTTCAGAAACACAGTTTATCATGTTTTCTAGAAATTATTATTAAGCTGTTTAACAAGAAAATGAATATCCAACTTTGCAGCAGCTTCACAAAATGTCCTGTTTTTAAAGGATGCACTGAGGGCAACATCACCCATACGACCATTAGCGACCCATCTTTTCCTTTTGGCTTCGACGTTACCCAGTTTGACCTCTGCCTGGATGTTTCTGTTCTGAAAGACAACCTCAACGCTCTCTGCCAGAAAGTGGATGATGACGACTTCCAGAAAATTATTCTGAAGAAGCTCAACCAGGTAACCTGGGAACATATGGCGGTTTGGATAAATAGCATTATGTGCTTTATGATCTTGAAGAAAACTCAGAACTAACAGAGCCAGGGACTACCGTGACCCGGTGGTCTTTTCATAAGGTTACAATCCACAAATTATTATTGTATAGTTTTATACATCAAGACTTCAGGTAAAACTTAACACTTTGCTGTTGTAATTTCATGGTCTCTGTACTTCCAGGCCTTCCCCACTGGAGTTCCTGACCAGGAAGTACAGATGCTTGCCTCCGTATCTCGCGCAGCAACACTTGATGACATCTCTAGATGGAGCATCACTAGCCTGGACACCTTGGCAGCTCTCATGGACCCTGAAAATGGACCCTGGGAAAAGCCAAAGGTACAGCAGATGGACAGTAAACACTACAAAAACATTCGTTTGGCTGTAGTTTGGTCTCTAGATGTGTTTTTCTTCATGTTATATTTAGAGCAAAGAAATCATCACCAAGTACCTGAACACCTCTGGAAATTCCCTGGGCAGCAGGGAGCTGAACTTTATTGACTCCAACCTTT
Organism: Fundulus heteroclitus; assembly: GCF_011125445.2. Classification (NCBI taxonomy): domain Eukaryota; kingdom Metazoa; phylum Chordata; class Actinopteri; order Cyprinodontiformes; family Fundulidae; genus Fundulus; species Fundulus heteroclitus. Next base: position 801,578 of record NW_023397461.1, on the reverse strand, counting down.
GCTCATTGGACACCAGCATGTTGCAGAACATCACATCAGACAGTATTGGGTTGGTGTCAGCATGAATAAATAAATAAGCATATCTGGCATGACATGTCTGCTGTTACAGCTCCACTGAGTGCATCTTTATCTTCACTCTTGTCAGAAACGCCAAGCTTCTTAATGTGGCATCGTGTTCAGCTGAGCAGAAGAGAGTCCTCTATGAGATCAGCAACAGCTCCTTCAGCATCCATCGGGATAATCCTGTTATCTTTTACAACCTGGTTAAAGGCTATCTCGGTGAGCCTTCATGCTAACTGTCTAGTTACCCGTCCGAGTAGAGTTCAGTCCGGTAACCTTCTTATTCCCTGTTGGCAGGCGGAGCGCCTCGAGCGGACATTGTCACGTTATCAACACAGAACATCAGCATGGATGTGGAGACGTTCACAAATCTAGATATCAATGTCATAACTGTAAGTATGAATGGAGATAGATAGAAGCATTTATTGTTGTGAATTCTTTGCATCATAAATGTTAACTCTTTAAGTGAATACACAATTTCTGTGAAATAAACCAAATGTTTTTTTTAACAAATTGTGTGTGTTAAATATACAGGGTTTATCTGTGACCAACGTCCAGGATCTAATGGGTGAACATTTACTGGACCTAAAATTATTTGAGAAGAATGCTGTGATTCAAATGTGGGTAAACTTGCAGAAAGAATCTGAACTGAAAAGGATGGGAGCTGGTCTCTCTACTGACAGGATGGTCAGTCCAACTACAATGACCACATTATCAAATACTGTTGCCTGCTCAGGGAGGGCAACACAAGATGTTACAGCTTCTACTACATTATCATTAACACATAATACAATTAACACTGGGACAGATTTTTCTTCAGGAAAGACTGGGAAACAAACTACAGATGCTGAAAACACCATTACCTCAGGGCCATATTCTGCTGCAACAAGAAATAGGACTAAAACAAGTGCTGCAATCAGTGTTAGCACTAAGCAGACTTCAACTAGTACCAGGACAGAAACAACCAATACTGCACCCAGTCCTATTACGTCACAACCAGAGTCTACTGCAACAAGGTCTAGAGCTTCAACACTGGAATCCACAACAATCTCTGAGAAAGAGACAGCGGATGTTTCGACTAGCTCTGTCACACAGACAACAAACACTGGTGAAACAAGTTTGTATATAACAAAACGTAGCACTACATCCACTACTGGGAAGTCAACAGAAGATGCTTTGACTAGTGGGATGACAACAACAGCAACAGATTCCTCACCTCGTGTTCTGACAGCAACAATAGATACAGTTAATGGTGCAACAACATCAGCAACAGGGGTTCCAACTGGCACAATGACAGCATCTCCTGATGGGGGAACTACCACTGGGACAACGGCATTTCCTAAAACCAATGCTGGAACAATAACACCACTCATTGCAACTCACAGTGGGGTGTCAACAACATCTGCTACAACAAGCAGTGAGACTATGACAAATGCTAAAACCAGTGTTAGCACTGCAGCTAAGCAGACTTCAACTAGTACCAGGACAGAAACAACCAATACTGCACCCAGTCCTATTACGTCACAACCAGAGTCTACTGCAAAAAGGTCTAGAGCTTCAACACTGGAATCCACAACAATCTCTAAGAAAGAGACAGCAGATGTTTCGACTAGCTTTGTCACACAGACAACAAACACTCTCACTGGTTCTGAAACATCAACATTTGGTGGAAAAACCACCTTAGGGTCAGCAACAGCCAACACTGGAAAAACTTCACAGAAGACAACAACTGATTCTGCAACCACTGCTGGAAAATCAACTGATGATTCCATGACCTCTGTTGGAACAACAGACATGACTGCTGCAGCTACTGACTCCACAGCAAAGGTTTCAATCAGTGCTGGGACTTCAACAAAAGATGCTGGAACTATCACCATGATGGCAACAAACACTGGTGAAACAAGTTTGTATATAACAAAACGTAGCACTACATCCACTACTGGGAAGTCAACAGAAGATGCTTTGACCAGTGGGATGACAACAACAGCAACAGATTCCTCACCTCGTGTTCTGACAGCAACAATAGATACAGTTAATGGTCCAACAACATCAGCAACAGGGGTTCCAACTGGCACAATGACAGCATCTCCTGATGGGGGAACTACCACTGGGACAACGGCATTTCCTAAAACCAATGCTGGAACAATAACACCACTCATTGCAACTCACAGTGGGGTGTCAACAACATCTGCTACAACAAGCAGTGAGACTATGACAAATGCTAAAACCAGTGTTAGCACTGCAGCTAAGCAGACTTCAACTAGTACCAGGACAGAAACAACCAATACTGCACCCAGTCCTATTACGTCACAACCAGAGTCTACTGAAACAAGGTCTAGAGCTTCAACACTGGAATCCACAACAATCTCTAAGAAAGAGACAGCAGATGTTTCGACTAGCTTTGTCACACAGACAACAAACACTCTCACTGGTTCTGAAACATCAACATTTGGTGGAAAAACCACCTTAGGGTCAGCAACAGCCAACACTGGAAAAACTTCACAGAAGACAACAACTGATTCTGCAACCACTGCTGGAAAATCAACCGATGATTCCATGACCTCTGTTGGAACAACAGACATAACTGCTGCAGCTACTGACTCCACAGCAAAGGTTTCAATCAGTGCTGGGACTTCAACAAAAGATGCTGGAACTATCACCATGATGGCAACAAACACTGGTGAAACAAGTTTGTATATAACAAAACGTAGCACTACATCCACTACTGTGAAGTCAACAGAAGATGCTTTGACCAGTGGGATGACAACAACAGCAACAGATTCCTCACCTCGTGTTCTGACAGCAACAATAGATACAGTTAATGGTGCAACAACATCAGCAACAGGGGTTCCAACTGGCACAATGACAGCATCTCCTGATGGGGCAACTACCACTGGGACAACAACGGCATTTCCTAAAACCAATGCTGGAACAATAACACCACTCATTGCAACTCACAGTGGGGTGTCAACAACATCTGCTACAACAAGCAGTGAGACTATGACAAATGCTAAAACCAGTGTTAGCACTGCAGCTAAGCAGACTTCAACTAGTACCAGGATAGAAACAACCAATACTGCACCCAGTCCTATTACGTCACAACCAGAGTCTACTGCAATAAGGTCTAGAGCTTCAACACTGGAATCTACAACAATCTCTAAGAAAGAGACAGCAGATGTTTCGACTAGCTCTGTCACACAGACAACAAACACTCTCACTGGTTCTGAAATATCAACATTTGGTGGAAAAACCACCTTAGGGTCAGCAACAGCCAACACTGGAAAAACTTCACAGAAGACAACAACTGATTCTGCAACCACTGCTGGAAAATCAACTGATGATTCCATGACCTCTGTTGGAACAACAGACATAACTGCTGCAGCTACTGACTCCACAGCAAAGGTTTCAATCAGTGCTGGGACTTCAACAAAAGATGCTGGAACTATCACCATGATGGCAACAAACACTGGTGAAACAAGTTTGTATATAACAAAACGTAGCACTACATCCACTACTGGGAAGTCAACAGAAGATGCTTTGACTAGTGGGATGACAACAACAGCAACAGATTCCTCACCTCGTGTTCTGACAGCAACAATAGATACAGTTAATGGTGCAACAACATCAGCAACAGGGGTTCCAACTGGCACAATGACAGCATCTCCTGATGGGGCAACTACCACTGGGACAACAACGGCATTTCCTAAAACCAATGCTGGAACAATAACACCACTCATTGCAACTCACAGTGGGGTGTCAACAACATCTGCTACAACAAGCAGTGAGACTATGACAAATGCTAAAACCAGTGTTAGCACTGCAGCTAAGCAGACTTCAACTAGTACCAGGACAGAAACAACCAATACTGCACCCAGTCCTATTACGTCACAACCAGAGTCTACTGCAACAAGGTCTAGAGCTTCAACACTGGAATCCACAACAATCTCTGAGAAAGAGACAGCAGATGTTTCGACTAGCTCTGTCACACAGACAACAAACACTCTCACTGGTTCTGAAATATCAACATTTGGTGGAAAAAACACCTTTGGGTCAGCAACAGCCAACACTGGAAAAACTTCACAGAGGACAACAACTGATTCTGCAACCACTGCTGGAAAATCAACTGATGATTCCATGACCTCTGTTGGAACAACAGACATGACTGCTGCAGCTACTGACTCCACAGCAAAGGTTTCAATCAGTGCTGGGACTTCAACAAAAGATGCTGGAACTATCACCATGATGGCAACAAACACTGGTGAAACAAGTTTGTATATAACAAAACGTAGCACTACATCCACTACTGGGAAGTCAACAGAAGATGCTTTGACTAGTGGGATGACAACAACAGCAACAGATTCCTCACCTCGTTTTCTGACAGCAACAATAGATACAGTTAATGGTGCGACAACATCATCGACAGGGGTTCCAACTGGCACAATGACAGCATCTCCTGATGGGGCAACTACCACTGGGACAACAACGGCATTTCCTAAAACCAATGCTGGAACAATAACACCACTCATTGCAACTCACAGTGGGGTGTCAACAACATCTGCTACAACAAGCAGTGAGACTATGACAAATGCTAAAACCAGTGTTAGCACTGCAGCTAAGCAGACTTCAACTAGTACCAGGATAGAAACAACCAATACTGCACCCAGTCCTATTACGTCACAACCAGAGTCTACTGCAATAAGGTCTAGAGCTTCAACACTGGAATCTACAACAATCTCTAAGAAAGAGACAGCAGATGTTTCGACTAGCTCTGTCACACAGACAACAAACACTCTCACTGGTTCTGAAATATCAACATTTGGTGGAAAAACAACCTTTGGGTCAGCAACAGCCAACACTGGAAAAACTTCACAGAGGACAACAACTGATTCTGCAACCACTGCTGGAAAATCAACTGATGATTCCATGACCTCTGTTGGAACAACAGACATGACTGCTACAGCTACTGACTCCACAGCAAAGGTTTCAATCAGTGCTGGGACTTCAACAAAAGATGCTGGAACTATCACCATGATGGCAACAAACACTGGTGAAACAAGTTTGTATATAACAAAACGTAGCACTACATCCACTACTGGGAAGTCAACAGAAGATGCTTTGACTAGTGGGATGACAACAACAGCAACAGATTCCTCACCTCGTGTTCTGACAGCAACAATAGATACAGTTAATGGTGCGACAACATCAGCAACAGGGGTTCCAACTGGCACAATGACAGCATCTCCTGATGGGGGAACTACCACTGGGACAACAACGGCATTTCCTAAAACCAATGCTGGAACAATAACACCACTCATTGCAACTCACAGTGGGGTGTCAACAACATCTGCTACAACAAGCAGTGAGACTATGACAAATGCTAAAACCAGTGTTAGCACTGCAGCTAAGCAGACTTCAACTAGTACCAGGACAGAAACAACCAATACCGCACCCAGTCCTATTACGTCACAACCAGAGTCTACTGCAACAAGGTCTAGAGCTTCAACACTGGAATCCACAACAATCTCTAAGAAAGAGACAGCAGATGTTTCGACTAGCTTTGTCACACAGACAACAAACACTCTCACTGGTTCTGAAATATCAACATTTGGTGGAAAAACCACCTTAGGGTCAGCAACAGCCAACACTGGAAAAACTTCACAGAGGACAACAACTGATTCTGCAACCACTGCTGGAAAATCAACTGATGATTCCATGACCTCTGTTGGAACAACAGACATGACTGCTGCAGCTACTGACTCCACAGCAAAGGTTTCAATCAGTGCTGGGACTTCAACAAAAGATGCTGGAACTATCACCATGATGGCAACAAACACTGGTGAAACAAGTTTGTATATAACAAAACGTAGCACTACATCCACTACTGTGAAGTCAACAGAAGATGCTTTGACCAGTGGGATGACAACAACAGCAACAGATTCCTCACCTCGTGTTCTGACAGCAACAATAGATACAGTTAATGGTGCAACAACATAAGCAACAGGGGTTCCAACTGGCACAATGACAGCATCTACTGATGGGGCAACTACCACTGGGACAACAACGGCATTTCCTAAAACCAATGCTGGAACAATAACACCACTCATTGCAACTCACAGTGGGGTGTCAACAACATCTGCTACAACAAGCAGTGAGACTATGACAAATGCTAAAACCAGTGTTAGCACTGCAGCTAAGCAGACTTCAACTAGTACCAGGACAGAAACAACCAATACTGCACCCAGTCCTATTACGTCACAACCAGAGTCTACTGCAACAAGGTCTAGAGCTTCAACACTGGAATCCACAACAATCTCTGAGAAAGAGACAGCAGATGTTTCGACTAGCTCTGTCACACAGACAACAAACACTCTCACTGGTTCTGAAATATCAACATTTGGTGGAAAAAACACCTTTGGGTCAGCAACAGCCAACACTGGAAAAACTTCACAGAGGACAACAACTGATTCTGCAACCACTGCTGGAAAATCAACTGATGATTCCATGACCTCTGTTGGAACAACAGACATGACTGCTGCAGCTACTGACTCCACAGCAAAGGTTTCAATCAGTGCTGGGACTTCAACAAAAGATGCTGGAACTATCACCATGATGGCAACAAACACTGGTGAAACAAGTTTGTATATAACAAAACGTAGCACTACATCCACTACTGGGAAGTCAACAGAAGATGCTTTGACTAGTGGGATGACAACAACAGCAACAGATTCCTCACCTCGTGTTCTGACAGCAACAATAGATACAGTTAATGGTGCGACAACATCATCGACAGGGGTTCCAACTGGCACAATGACAGCATCTCCTGATGGGGCAACTACCACTGGGACAACAACGGCATTTCCTAAAACCAATGCTGGAACAATAACACCACTCATTGCAACTCACAGTGGGGTGTCAACAACATCTGCTACAACAAGCAGTGAGACTATGACAAATGCTAAAACCAGTGTTAGCACTGCAGCTAAGCAGACTTCAACTAGTACCAGGATAGAAACAACCAATACTGCACCCAGTCCTATTACGTCACAACCAGAGTCTACTGCAATAAGGTCTAGAGCTTCAACACTGGAATCTACAACAATCTCTAAGAAAGAGACAGCAGATGTTTCGACTAGCTCTGTCACACAGACAACAAACACTCTCACTGGTTCTGAAATATCAACATTTGGTGGAAAAAACACCTTTGGGTCAGCAACAGCCAACACTGGAAAAACTTCACAGAGGACAACAACTGATTCTGCAACCACTGCTGGAAAATCAACTGATGATTCCATGACCTCTGTTGGAACAACAGACATGACTGCTGCAGCTACTGACTCCACAGCAAAGGTTTCAATCAGTGCTGGGACTTCAACAAAAGATGCTGGAACTATCACCATGATGGCAACAAACACTGGTGAAACAAGTTTGTATATAACAAAACGTAGCACTACATCCACTACTGTGAAGTCAACAGAAGATGCTTTGACCAGTGGGATGACAACAACAGCAACAGATTCCTCACCTCGTGTTCTGACAGCAACAATAGATACAGTTAATGGTGCAACAACATCAGCAACAGGGGTTCCAACTGGCACAATGACAGCATCTCCTGATGGGGCAACTACCACTGGGACAACAACGGCATTTCCTAAAACCAATGCTGGAACAATAACACCACTCATTGCAACTCACAGTGGGGTGTCAACAACATCTGCTACAACAAGCAGTGAGACTATGACAAATGCTAAAACCAGTGTTAGCACTGCAGCTAAGCAGACTTCAACTAGTACCAGGATAGAAACAACCAATACTGCACCCAGTCCTATTACGTCACAACCAGAGTCTACTGCAATAAGGTCTAGAGCTTCAACACTGGAATCTACAACAATCTCTAAGAAAGAGACAGCAGATGTTTCGACTAGCTCTGTCACACAGACAACAAACACTCTCACTGGTTCTGAAATATCAACATTTGGTGGAAAAAACAACCTTTGGGTCAGCAACAGCCAACACTGGAAAAACTTCACAGAGGACAACAACTGATTCTGCAACCACTGCTGGAAAATCAACTGATGATTCCATGACCTCTGTTGGAACAACAGACATAACTGCTGCAGCTACTGACTCCACAGCAAAGGTTTCAATCAGTGCTGGGACTTCAACAAAAGATGCTGGAACTATCACCATGATGGCAACAAACACTGGTGAAACAAGTTTGTATATAACAAAACGTAGCACTACATCCACTACTGTGAAGTCAACAGAAGATGCTTTGACCAGTGGGATGACAACAACAGCAACAGATTCCTCACCTCGTGTTCTGACAGCAACAATAGATACAGTTAATGGTGCAACAACATCAGCAACAGGGGTTCCAACTGGCACAATGACAGCATCTCCTGATGGGGCAACTACCACTGGGACAACAACGGCATTTCCTAAAACCAATGCTGGAACAATAACACCACTCATTGCAACTCACAGTGGGGTGTCAACAACATCTGCTACAACAAGCAGTGAGACTATGACAAATGCTAAAACCAGTGTTAGCACTGCAGCTAAGCAGACTTCAACTAGTACCAGGATAGAAACAACCAATACTGCACCCAGTCCTATTACGTCACAACCAGAGTCTACTGCAATAAGGTCTAGAGCTTCAACACTGGAATCTACAACAATCTCTAAGAAAGAGACAGCAGATGTTTCGACTAGCTCTGTCACACAGACAACAAACACTCTCACTGGTTCTGAAATATCAACATTTGGTGGAAAAACAACCTTTGGGTCAGCAACAGCCAACACTGGAAAAACTTCACAGAGGACAACAACTGATTCTGCAACCACTGCTGGAAAATCAACTGATGATTCCATGACCTCTGTTGGAACAACAGACATAACTGCTGCAGCTACTGACTCCACAGCAAAGGTTTCAATCAGTGCTGGGACTTCAACAAAAGATGCTGGAACTATCACCATGATGGCAACAAACACTGGTGAAACAAGTTTGTATATAACAAAACGTAGCACTACATCCACTACTGTGAAGTCAACAGAAGATGCTTTGACCAGTGGGATGACAACAACAGCAACAGATTCCTCACCTCGTGTTCTGACAGCAACAATAGATACAGTTAATGGTGCAACAACATCAGCAACAGGGGTTCCAACTGGCACAATGACAGCATCTCCTGATGGGGCAACTACCACTGGGACAACAACGGCATTTCCTAAAACCAATGCTGGAACAATAACACCACTCATTGCAACTCACAGTGGGGTGTCAACAACATCTGCTACAACAAGCAGTGAGACTATGACAAATGCTAAAACCAGTGTTAGCACTGCAGCTAAGCAGACTTCAACTAGTACCAGGACAGAAACAACTAATACTGCACCCAGTCCTATTACTTCACAACCAGAGTCTACTGCAACAAGGTCTAGAGCTTCAACAGTGGAATCCACAACAATCTCTAAGAAAGAGACAGCAGATGTTTCGACTAGCTCTGTCACACAGACAACAAACACTCTCACTGGTTCTGAAATATCAACATTTGGTGGAAAAACAACCTTTGGGTCAGCAACAGCCAACACTGGAAAAACTTCACAGAGGACAACAACTGATTCTGCAACCACTGCTGGAAAATCAACTGATGATTCCATGACCTCTGTTGGAACAACAGACATGACTGCTGCAGCTACTGACTCCACAGCAAAGGTTTCAATCAGTGCTGGGACTTCAACAAAAGATGCTGGAACTATCACCATGATGGCAACAAACACTGGTGAAACAAGTTTGTATATAACAAAACGTAGCACTACATCCACTACTGGGAAGTCAACAGAAGATGCTTTGACTAGTGGGATGACAACAACAGCAACAGATTCCTCACCTCATGTTCTGACAGCAACAATAGATACAGTTAATGGTGCGACAACATCAGCAACAGGGGTTCCAACTGGCACAATGACAGCATCTCCTGATGGGGCAACTACCACTGGGACAACAACGGCATTTCCTAAAACCAATGCTGGAACAATAACACCACTCATTGCAACTCACAGTGGGGTGTCAACAACATCTGCTACAACAAGCAGTGAGACTATGACAAATGCTAAAACCAGTGTTAGCACTGCAGCTAAGCAGACTTCAACTAGTACCAGGATAGAAACAACCAATACTGCACCCAGTCCTATTACGTCACAACCAGAGTCTACTGCAATAAGGTCTAGAGCTTCAACACTGGAATCTACAACAATCTCTAAGAAAGAGACAGCAGATGTTTCGACTAGCTCTGTCACACAGACAACAAACACTCTCACTGGTTCTGAAATATCAACATTTGGTGGAAAAACAACCTTTGGGTCAGCAACAGCCAACACTGGAAAAACTTCACAGAGGACAACAACTGATTCTGCAACCACTGCTGGAAAATCAACTGATGATTCCATGACCTCTGTTGGAACAACAGACATAACTGCTGCAGCTACTGACTCCACAGCAAAGGTTTCAATCAGTGCTGGGACTTCAACAAAAGATGCTGGAACTATCACCATGATGGCAACAAACACTGGTGAAACAAGTTTGTATATAACAAAACGTAGCACTACATCCACTACTGTGAAGTCAACAGAAGATGCTTTGACCAGTGGGATGACAACAACAGCAACAGATTCCTCACCTCGTGTTCTGACAGCAACAATAGATACAGTTAATGGTGCAACAACATCAGCAACAGGGGTTCCAACTGGCACAATGACAGCATCTCCTGATGGGGCAACTACCACTGGGACAACAACGGCATTTCCTAAAACCAATGCTGGAACAATAACACCACTCATTGCAACTCACAGTGGGGTGTCAACAACATCTGCTACAACAAGCAGTGAGACTATGACAAATGCTAAAACCAGTGTTAGCACTGCAGCTAAGCAGACTTCAACTAGTACCAGGATAGAAACAACCAATACTGCACCCAGTCCTATTACGTCACAACCAGAGTCTACTGCAATAAGGTCTAGAGCTTCAACACTGGAATCTACAACAATCTCTAAGAAAGAGACAGCAGATGTTTCGACTAGCTCTGTCACACAGACAACAAACACTCTCACTGGTTCTGAAATATCAACATTTGGTGGAAAAACAACCTTTGGGTCAGCAACAGCCAACACTGGAAAAACTTCACAGAGGACAACAACTGATTCTGCAACCACTGCTGGAAAATCAACTGATGATTCCATGACCTCTGTTGGAACAACAGACATAACTGCTGCAGCTACTGACTCCACAGCAAAGGTTTCAATCAGTGCTGGGACTTCAACAAAAGATGCTGGAACTATCACCATGATGGCAACAAACACTGGTGAAACAAGTTTGTATATAACAAAACGTAGCACTACATCCACTACTGTGAAGTCAACAGAAGATGCTTTGACCAGTGGGATGACAACAACAGCAACAGATTCCTCACCTCGTGTTCTGACAGCAACAATAGATACAGTTAATGGTGCAACAACATCAGCAACAGGGGTTCCAACTGGCACAATGACAGCATCTCCTGATGGGGCAACTACCACTGGGACAACAACGGCATTTCCTAAAACCAATGCTGGAACAATAACACCACTCATTGCAACTCACAGTGGGGTGTCAACAACATCTGCTACAACAAGCAGTGAGACTATGACAAATGCTAAAACCAGTGTTAGCACTGCAGCTAAGCAGACTTCAACTAGTACCAGGACAGAAACAACTAATACTGCACCCAGTCCTATTACTTCACAACCAGAGTCTACTGCAACAAGGTCTAGAGCTTCAACAGTGGAATCCACAACAATCTCTAAGAAAGAGACAGCAGATGTTTCGACTAGCTCTGTCACACAGACAACAAACACTCTCACTGGTTCTGAAATATCAACATTTGGTGGAAAAACAACCTTTGGGTCAGCAACAGCCAACACTGGAAAAACTTCACAGAGGACAACAACTGATTCTGCAACCACTGCTGGAAAATCAACTGATGATTCCATGACCTCTGTTGGAACAACAGACATGACTGCTGCAGCTACTGACTCCACAGCAAAGGTTTCAATCAGTGCTGGGACTTCAACAAAAGATGCTGGAACTATCACCATGATGGCAACAAACACTGGTGAAACAAGTTTGTATATAACAAAACGTAGCACTACATCCACTACTGGGAAGTCAACAGAAGATGCTTTGACTAGTGGGATGACAACAACAGCAACAGATTCCTCACCTCATGTTCTGACAGCAACAATAGATACAGTTAATGGTGCGACAACATCAGCAACAGGGGTTCCAACTGGCACAATGACAGCATCTCCTGATGGGGGAACTACCACTGGGACAACAACGGCATTTCCTAAAACCAATGCTGGAACAATAACACCACTCATTGCAACTCACAGTGGGGTGTCAACAACATCTGCTACAACAAGCAGTGAGACTATGACAAATGCTAAAACCAGTGTTAGCACTGCAGCTAAGCAGACTTCAACTAGTACCAGGACAGAAACAACCAATACTGCACCCAGTCCTATTACGTCAGAACCAGAGTCTACTGCAACAAGGTCTAGAGCTTCAACAGTGGAATCCACAACAATCTCTAAGAAAGAGACAGCAGATGTTTCGACTAGCTCTGTCACACAGACAACAAACGATCGCATTGGTTCTGAAATGTCACCAACCACCTCTGGGTCAGCTACATCCTTTTCACCAGCTAGTGCTCAGGTGAGAACTGGATCTTTGGTGGATTGAGGTCATATTTTTTCTACATCCTATTTCATTAGAAATTTAGTTTTAGCTGTTTAACCTGCTACCTTTTTAGGTAATCTCCATCTTTTTTGCATATTTAATACATTTCTTAGCTCTGAGAAATTAGTTTCGACTCCTGAAGTGTTTGAAAATTTTCAACCATTTGTAGTATTCCATTGTAGATTTATGGACAGATTTATGGACCTTCCTCTTTCATATATTTTACACCAACGTATACAAAATAAACTGCATTCACAATAACAAATAAGATTGCAGTATTCAAATGAACATGTTAGTTTTTAACATTAAGGTGTTGTCTTCCAGCTTCTTCAGAATGTAAATCTCAGGAATTTTTCAGTACATGCCATTTTTGATTTTAATCTCTAGCGTAGAATTTCCCTCAAGAGAAAGAAAAACAACCCTTGTGCTTTTCAGCATACCACTTTGTTCAAGTTTTTACTTCATCCTCATCCTAAAAATACATTTCCCCACAGACCCAGTCCTCCAATTACACACAGGGCATGAAATTAGCCTTTCTCAAGGAAGTGCTGGATAAAGATTTCTCTCCTACGGCTGTTAGTGATGAAGAGTTCCTGCAATGGCTGAAGGTGGAACTCAGACCTTTGTTGGTCAGTCTTTCTTCAAGTCTGGTTAAGGACGTCTTCAGCATTGTGAAAAACAGGAGCTGTAACAGCACCCAAGAAATGTAAGTTTTTGCAGGAAACTGAATTAATATTGCACAGTAGCAGGATTTTGTAGACAACAGATTGTATACGGACATCTAATCAAATATTGTGTAAAAGTGAAATATTATCCCTCAGCAGGATCCTGGAGGTTCATGGGAGTTTGCCCAACCAGTCTACATGTGCTTTGTGGATCTGGAGAAGGCATTCGACTGTGGCCCTCGGGGGGTCCTGTGGGGGGTACTCCGGGAGTATGGAGTACCGGGCCCTTTAATAAGGGCTGTCAGGTCTCTGTACGACCGGTGTCAGAGTCTGGTCCGCATTGCCGGCAGTAAGTCGGACTCGTTTCCGGTGAGAGTTGGACTCCGCCAAGGTTGCCCTTTGTCACCGATTCTGTTCATAACTTTTATGGACAGAATTTCTAGGCGCAGCCAAGGTGTTGAGGGGATCTGTTTTGGTGGCCTTAGGATTGCGTCTCTGCTATTTGCGGATGACGTGGTCCTATTGGCTTCATCAGGGCGTGATCTACAGCTCTCACTGGAGCGGTTCGCAGCCGAGTGTAAAGAGGCCGGGATGAAGATCAGTGCCTCCAAATCCGAGACCATGGTCTTGAACCGGAAAAGGGTAGAGTCGTTCCTTTAAACCAGGCCAATAACATCCCTAACAACTCCTCATTACAGAGGAGTGGACCAGTTTCGGTTCAATCTGCTGGCTTAATGGCTTTAACGACCGCCCATTACTAAGGGGTGGACCTGTTTTGGTTGTATTTGCATGTTATCTAAGCCATTACAAGGCCTTTGTTTGGCAGTAGTATAAAGCTTGGTACTCCACATTACTCCAGACTTTTTGAATTGAGAAAGCTTCCTGGAGAGGAAGCGAAACGTCTTCAGTTACGGAAAACAAGCCCAATTGCTCTGTTTTTTACTTTTTTGGAATGACCATGACCTGGATGACTGAGAACCTTCACCAGCAAGGGTAGAGTGCCTCCTCCAGGTTGGGGAGGATATGCTGCCCCTAGTGGAGGAGTTCAAGGATCTTGGGGTCTTGTTCACGAATGAGGGGAAGATGGAGCGGGAGATGGACAGGCGGATTGGTGCAGCGTCTGCTGTGAAACGGGCGCTGTACCGATCCGTTGTGGTGAAGAGAGAGCTGAGCCAAAAGGCGAAGCTCTCGATTTACCGGTCGATCTACATTCCTACCCTCATCTATGGTCACGAGCTTTGGGTCGTGATGGTAAGAACGAGATCCCGGATACAAGCGGCTGAAATGAGTTTTCTCCGTAGTGTGTCTGGGCTCTCCCTTAGAGATAGGGTGAGGAGCTCAGTCATCCGGGGAGGACTCAGAGTAGAGCCGCTGCTCCTCCACGTCCAGAGGAGCCAGTTGAGGTGGCTCGGGCATCTGGTCAGGATGCCTCCTGGACGCCTCCCTGGTGAGGTGTTCCGGGCACGTCCCACCGGGAGGAGGCCCAGGGGAAGACCCAGGACACGCTGGAGGGACTATGTCTCTCTGCTGGGAACGCCTTGGGATTCCTCCTGAGGAGCTGGCCCAAGTGGCCGGGGAGAGGGACGTCTGGGCCTCCCTACTGAAGCTGCTACCCCCGCGACCCGACCCCGGATAAGCGGAAGACGACCGACGGATAAATGGATGGAAGTGAAATATTTTAATCCTGTCATTTCAGAAAGTGAAACTGTTATTTCATAGAGATTCATTAGATTTAGAGTAAATGGTGAACAGTAAATGGTAAATGGCTTATACTTTTATAGGGCTTTAGCAAGTCCAACGACAACAAAACGCTCTACACAATAGTCAGTCAATCACCCCTTCACACCCTGACGGTGGTGAGCTTTGTTAAGCCGGGCGTACACTGTACGAGTTTTTCAGTCGTGGTACTTATATACATCTCAAACTGTGAGACGGAACCGCGGGGTTTAAAAAGTTTACCGCTCACGATCTGTGCGGCGCGACGCTCGGACGAGACCGGACTGCTCACACTGTACGTCGTGTCCCCTCTGGGACCGCTCGCTGTGGGGACAGAGGCAGGCGAGCGACGGTGGGTGACAGGGACCCAGAGCAGGGGTTCGAGCCCAGCTCTGGCGAGGCACGCAGGAGGCACCGGGCGTCAGGGGAACGGAGGGGAGAGAGGAGGGGAGAGAGGAGGGACGAGACGCACCGGCGGCCGCGCAGCACGGCAGGTCGCCTGGCCCGCACCCCCCCACCCCGCGGCGGCCAGCACGTTGCGGACCGCGGAGGAGTGCCGAAACAGGCGGCCAGCGCGTTGCGGACCGCGGAGGAGTGCCGAAACAGGCGGCCAGCGCGTTGCGCGGACCGGACGGCTTGCCCTCCCCAACACCGGCCGGAGGTCGCTTCAGGGACGCCCGCTTCCCTCCCTCCGCTGGCGGGGACGGAGAGGAGGGGAGGGCGCCCCCTCGTAGCTCTGCTTGAACAGCAGGATGCGCTCACGAAAACCTCACGACAGCCGACTGAATTTCAAACATGTTTGATTTTCACCGATCGTCCGATTCCTGATCGGGAGGTAGTCGTGAGAAGCCAGTCCCCCTCCTCCCCCCCCTCTACGATCAAGCTGAAATTTGGCCCGATTCAAAAAATGCTCGCACGACTGAAGAATCGGCCCGAAAAGGGGAAAAACTCGTACAGTGTACGCCCGGCTTTAGTGGCCACAGCTGCCCTGGGCCAGACTGACAGAGCTGAGGTTGCCATACATCGGCACCACGGGGGCCTCTGACCCCCGGCAGCAGGTACGTTGTAGAGTAAAACACGACATAATTAAAATATTCACTGCCTACGGAGACACAACGTTCTCTCTCTGGAAAGACAGGACATGGTACTTTTAGCCACCTATAAACCTCATATGGCAAAAATAATATCAAGCCATTGATGGGGGTTTTATCTTTATCAAAGAGGAAGAGAACACCATTCAGTAAAATAAAGAAAGACGCATTTTTTTCTTTACAAATTTATTCAGAGGGGTCTCTGTCACTGAACGCAGTCAGAAAGGCAGAGCAACAAGAAAAAGACAAAAAATATACACACTGCAGCTGCTCCAAGTTATGAGCAGAGTAAATTTTCCACCACACCATTAATATAAAAAATAAAGTTATTTTATGTTGTTTTTTTACTTTTTAGGAGTTTATTAATATTATGCATACTGACTATAGATACAGACCAAAGAGCAGGGGTGCTGCTGTCACATTTAGAATGTTTCAGAAGGCCTGTATTTAAATTATTTAGAAGGCCTGCATTCAACCAATCAAAAGAGGATGTTTTATGCACAGATGTCAGGCTTCTGAAAAGTGAGTCCATTTCTTTACACTGCACACTTTGTTGGGCCTCCTCTTGCAGTAATTACTGCATCAATGCACCATGGTCTTGTGGCCATCAGCCTGTGTTTCTGCTGATTTGTTCAGGGAGCCCAGATTGCTTTGATAGCTGTCCTCAGGTCACTTATCTTGTTGTGTCTGGTGTCTCTCATCTTCTTCTTGTCAACAGCCCTGAGATTATCTAAGGGGTTATGGTCAGGGGGGCTTGCTGGTCAATCAAGAACAGGAACATGATGGTCATTGGACTAGCTTTAGGTACATCTGGCAGTGTGGGCTGGTGCCAAATCCTCCTGGAAATAAAATTTCCTTACAGCTTGTCAGCAGTAGGAAGCATGAAGTCCACTAGAATTGATAGATGGCTGCATTAACTGTTTACTTCAGAAAACCCAGTGGACCAGAACCAGCAGATGACATGGTTCCCCAAATCATCACTGAATGTGAAAAATTCCCTTTGGACTTCAAGAAATATGGATTCTAAGCATCTCCACACTTCTTCCAGACTTTGGGACCTTAATTTTCAAATGAAATCCAGAATTTACTTTCATCTCGGAAGAGCACTTAGGGCCATTGAGTTTTCTGTGGCTTCCCCTCCTTGTGAAGGGTTTTGATGACTGTCTTCTGGACATCTGTCCAGTCAGTCTTTCCCATGATTGTGTTACCTACTGACCCAGAGTCAGAGACTCTTTAGAGGCTCAGGAAAACTTTTCAGGTGTTTCGAGTGGATTAGATTATTAGGGTGTGACACCATGAGTATCCAATCATGAACATTTTCACAGTTTTCTAACTTTCTGAGACACTGAATCTCAGGTTTTCATTTTTTGTAGGCATAATTATCAAACAAGAAACAAAGACCTGGAAAATATGTGTAATCATTCTATATAATTATTCTATATAATATATGAGTTTCACTTTCTGAGTTGACAGGCAAAACATATTGCAGTTTTATACAATATTTAAAGCTTTTGATGAGTACCTGTACTTCATGATATTGTTTGCTTGTTTATATTAATAAATTAATTAAAATCTTTTTCAGGATTTCAGTGCTTGAAAGCGTACTGAAGACATTCAGCGATGACACAAAGACAGAGATCCACAAAAATATTGCCCACTTGCTCCAAGGTTTGCTTAAAAAATATTTATTTTTCTGATTTTCTTTGTGTGTGTGTGTGTGTGTGTGTGTGTGTGTGTGTGTGTGTGTGTGTGTGTGTGTGTGTGTAAAAGGATTTTGTGACACTAGTGGTGGCTGATAGGAAGGGGGGCTGAGACAGGTGGAAGACATGCGGCAAAGGACTGCAGGCTGGAGTCAAACCTGGATCAGCCGCATCAAGGACTAAGGCTCCTTTCGTGGGGCCAACAGTCGGAGCTCTATCGTGGGGAGGAAAGGAGCATTGAACTGCTGTCCCAATTTCAGACAGCCTTTAACTCTGACGTCCTATGTGACGGAAACGCACATGAATGATGAGAGTCAAAGCCGGTGGTACAGCCTTCCGAAAATGAACTAGGCTTCTTTTCCTACCTCCTTTCTTAGTCACTCTACTATAAGCGACATCTGCATTGCATTTACGCTTGCGTACGTCATAAGAGTTTAAATGTTAGCTACCAAACAAACCCAGCTGTCACTATAATTTGGGTGGAGAGCAGGTAGCGGACGTGAACATACGGCTCGCATGATTTGGTTTCAAGGCTTCAAAAGCCTGAATATGCGTGCCGTACAATGACCGGTGCACTTTGTGCTATGTTCAAATGCTGTAATATGATAAATGGTAAACACTAAATGCAGTGACGTGCGGTAGGGTTCATAGCTGGTGAGGCACTGACGTCATCAGAGTCAGATTTACAAATAAATACACTTTACAGAGTAGACTCGTTGCAAAGTGCTGAAGGAGACTGGTTGAGCCAAATAACTTCACCAAGATACATGGAAAAATATTGATTCATTGATGGAAAAAAATAAATAAAACTAAATTATTTGATTGGTAACAGTTTATGAGTTATGATGGATTTCTGCATTTGTAACACATTCAAAAACTATAATCCACATTACGCACATTTCATTACAAAAACAAAACATGAATAATTATGGCTGTCTTACCTCTACTTATAAATGAAGTCCATGCGGCGCTCTTTCTGAACAAAAATATCTTCATTTTCCGGTAAAAGTTCTCTTTATCTTCTTCAGTTTTAAAACTCTCTCAGTCTCAGTGGAGCTCACTGCCAGGGAGGAAAGCCTTCCTTCATCAGTCCTGTTCCCGCTGGATGTTTAGAGTCTTTTTAGTGCTTTACTTGTTTAGCATAACTCGCTAATAAAACATCCATAACTTGCTGTCACTCTAGTGTTTTAGGATCAGGAGCGGTGCTCCTTGAGCGCCCCCTGCCTAGCGGCCAAGGAACTGCCGGCCTCACCTACAACCAGTTCTCTGCTGGTTATGATCGCCCAGCAGCACGAAAACATGTTATCTGCACACAGTTTGATGACCAAAACACAATAAGCGATTCACATACATTAAATTATGGAAAATCAGTTCATAACTGTTTGAACAATTGAATTTATGATCTAGAGACAGGAAGATGCATTCACAGAACGGAAGCCAGCGCAGTTAACATGGGATTGTGCAATCCCAGGGGAGGCCAAGCTCGCTGCGGCCTCACCGGCTTCACTATCAAGCGCCACCAAGGATTTACATGGAAAATAGCGAAAAGTCTGCGATTTTAACGAGAATATGATAAAAAATAAGGAAATTAAATAAAAAAACGTATTACAAATGACTGAGTGAATCACAATTTATATTATGTTATCATTATTATATATTTTCTTTCTTTCCATGATGACAAGTGAGGCCTGGCCTCACTTGCCTCCCCTGACTGCACGTCACTGACTAAATGGCCTGTATATGTATAGACGACCACGAACCACTTTACACTGTAATCAGTCATTCACCAATTCACATACATTCACACCCTCACAATGATGAGCTGTGTTAGTAGCCACAGCTGCCCTGGGGCAGACTTACAGACATGAGGCTGCCAAACATCGGCACCACCGAGTTCTCTGACCACCGCCAGCAAGCAATTCGGGTGAAGTGTCTTGCCCAAGGACACAACGACTGAGACAGTCGGAGTGGGGGATCAAACCAGCAACGTGCCAATTGCAGGACCAAATCCCTAACTCTTGTGCCACTGTCGCCCCTATATGGACTTTATAGGCAGGCGGAAAAAGCCCAATGGCTGAAGAAACATGATTGCAAGGCTCCACAGAGTTCACCCAAAGACAATGGTCGGTGAAGTTGTGCCAGAAACCTTTGGATCAATACATTAGGAATTACCTTTTAAACTAGGTACCACTTTATAATCCTTATTCCATGTCTCAAAATAAAGACAATTGTCAATTGTTATTTTGTGTATAAAATAATCAAAATATTTAGTGATTCTAAGACTTTTCTGATCCAACGATAAGGTGAATGTCCTGAACTTCTGTAGCGTTTTAAAAAGTCCTGAGGACCCCAAAGCTCTTCACAGCGTATTCATCTATTCACACCTGATGGCAGCTTTTAACCCATCCCCCTAAGCAGAGAACACATTTAGTTGTAATGTATGTTTCAATGACAATAAAGATGATATTACTATTACAATCAGCGCCACTGGGCATTTTGCCACTGACAGCAGGCAAAGAGGGGGAAGTGTCTTTCTCAAGGGCATGGTCAGAGCAGGTGCTCGAACTGGCTGTCTGCTGGTTACAGGACGACTTTGTTACCTCCTGCAGCCACAATGGTGCACGATGTTGTAGAGAAACAATGCAGTAAAACTAAGAGACAAAGCAGGACACATGCAATAATCTTCCCAAGAGATATTGTATTGTAACAGCATTACAATATCTCTTGGGAAGGTCTCATGTAAAAGAGGAGGGTTATGATACACAATAAAACTTGAAAGTTTTGAAAAACAAACTTTTAACTAGTATTTAATTGTTTTTCATAGCCCTGAAAACATTCTGCTAACTGCTGAGCTGCTTTTTGCATGCTTCCTCTGGTATTTTGAGGAGTTTCCTTTGGCGATGAACTTCAAGGTTTTGGGGTGAAAGATCTCCTTCTCAAACCCTAATCTTTTGCTCCAAGATTAAACATGAAAACTCAAAAGTTTGGAGAATTTCCAAACTTGTCTGAGAAATGCTCCAAAGTAACCAATACAGAAAAACATCTAGATTGTTTTTCTCCACACTGATGTCTCATTTGTACCCAAAATAAGATGCTATACATTGCTTAAAACAGATCAAAAGCCGCTGAAGTGCTACAGCGGTGGAAGCTTCTACCTCTTCCTGAAGAACACCTTCCTCAGCTTCGGCTTTCCAGATGTGTCGACGCTCATTTCTCTCCTGCCACCGACACGCAAGTCAGAGGTGAACATTATTTAACTGCTGAAAACAGACCTAGAGGAAGATTGGTGTAGTTTGAGTATGTGACGATGAAAGCGATGTATCTGACAGAGATTTAAACCATGTTACCTTTTTATTCTTCTCCAGCTCCTAAACACCATCAGCACCTCAGAACTGGGTCAACTCCTCAGTCAACCGGGGGTAATTAATAACAGTCCAGATGTCTGCATCATCTTCAGCCACTACAACAACACCGCCACCTTCCTACAGTCGGTATGTCCCTCTCGTCAGTTTAACATGTTTGTAGCATCATCTCAGTGGTAATCTGTGTGGGTTCTCCTCACCGTGTCATTAATGGGTGCCCCTGCAGGAGGACGTCCCAGATGATGTGAGGAGGACCATCCTCCCCTGTGTGTGGCCCTTGGCTCTGAGCAGCAGCAGCAGATCTGAGGTTGATCTGTGGTTTAACGTACGCCTGAAGGACTACCTGAGGTTCCTCACCAAGGAGCTCATTAGTTCTACTGAGGTCCAGAACGCCTCATGTCTCGCCTTCCAGAAGCTGTAAGTTTTTGAATCATAATATCATAACAATACCAAAATAAAGTCATGAAACCAAACTTTCTGTCATTTTCTATTCAACAGGGTGTTTTTTATGGGAAAAATCTTCACCTACAACAGATCTAAGTTTGGACAGGAAGATGTGTATCCCACCATCAGGAGCTACTTGAGAGCTGGTGAGGTTTTAATTCTCATTGTTTGTTCATGCTCTTGTTTAGCCAGTAGTCCTACATGGGGTAGATGATACAAAAGCAAACTATTTCAACCTTTATTTAACCCGGAAGTCACCACAGAGATTAAAAATCTTATTTTTAAGTGATACATGGGAACAAACATAAATGCTTTCTTGAGATTAATGGACTAACAAACATCAAAGAAAAATCAAGAAATCATTTAACCTTTAGCTCCCTTTATATTTACATCCCTAAATAAAGTCAAGCACAACAAATTGCTGGCAGAAATCTTGTACTTCAGGGTCAACAGGGTCCATCTGATTGCACCTTAATCTGGGTATAAATCTAGAGGTCTGTGACAGGCCTCAGAGACATTTTAAACACCTTGAGTGAAATGAAGAGACAAAACAACAGTTTAATCAGGTGGCCCAAATCCCATCCTGACATGGCCTAGAACCAAATCCTGTGGATTGACCAAAGGACTCACAAGGCTCATGCAGGCTGACTGGAGGTTAAAGGGGCAAAGAAAGTGTCTGCAGATTGGACCAGTGTTGGTCAGAACCAGCGAAGATACACCGGAGAGACCCCTGAGGTCCTAGAACCCAAGAAGTCTCAGTGTTGCAGCAGTTCTTTGACTCAATAGCAGGAAGAACTGGCAGGACCGACAAATTGAGTTTAGGTTTTTCACAGAATTCAAGATTAGGGTGACCAAATGTAGCAAAGTCTTTCATATGAAGACACCAAAGGTAGTTAACAATCCCAATATTCTTCTGAATAAGCCAGAGACAGGGCCCAACCAGCAAAACCTATAAATCAGTTTATATAGATATGTATCATATAAATCCAATCCAATCCACTTTCTTTATATAGCACGGTTTAAACAAACACAAGGTTTCCAAAGTGCTGCACAAAGAGATAAAATAAATAAAAATAAGTAAAAGCGCTGCCCGCTCAGAATAAAAATATGCATGTATATACATAAAATCAACGCTCTACGTGGTGTCAAAAGCCAAAGAAAAGAGGTGTGTTTTAAGAAGAGTTTTAAAACGGGACAGAGAAGTTGCCTGTCTAATGTGCAGTGGCAACCCATTCCAAAGTTTTGGAGCTGCAACGGAAAACACTGGATCCCCTCTGAGCTTAAGCCGTGCTTTAGGCTCTGTCAGGAGCAGCTGGTCAGCTGACCTGAGAGATCGGCTAGGGCTGTAGGGGTGCAGCAGCTCAGAGAGCTAAAGTGGGGCAAGGCCATTTAAGGCTTTGAACGTAAATAAAAGAATTTAAAAATAAATCCTAAAATGGATGGGTAGCCAGTGAAGTGAAGCTAAAAGAGGCGAGATATGTTCATACTTGCGTGTGCCAGTTAGAAGACGTGCGGCAGCATTTTGTACCAGCTGAAGACGAGCAATTGAGGACCTGCTAATCCCCATATAAAGTGCATTACAGTAATCCAGCCGAGTGGATTACTGTCTCAAAATGCTGTCTCTGAAGGACTGATTTGATCTTTGCCAGCTTCCTTAACTGGAAAAAGCTTGATTTCACTACAGCCTTTATCTGGCTATCAAATCCCAAGAAAATACATTTAGGTTTGTGCTTGTAAAGCTAAATATGTTGGGAAAACTTTGTCGAAGCCAGTTATCCACATTTCTGAACCTGATATGAAATCTTCAACACATTTCTAAGTGAAGCAATTCTATGATAACTGTTCAGATAGCGAGATGAATACATTTTGGTTATACGTCCCTCTTTCCTCAGGTTCCGGAGCTAGATGCTACGATCCCAGAGATCCAGAACTGAGCTCTTCCTCCTGGTTTGTCAACTACATCGGCAGCTTTATCACGTTTATCACTCTGGACGATCTCACCAGCTTCATCTCCACCTCCCAGGTTTTTCATGACTGTTGAAAATAGAGTTGAAGTTATAACTTCCATTTTAATTAATGAGGTAAACCAACAAAATAAAATAAGTAATGAAATTAGTGAATAAGTATGAAAATTAGCCCAATAAAAGCTGAAATAGCCTGTTCAGTTGGAGCTAAAAGTCCGTCCGTCCGTCCGTCTTCTTCCGCTTATCCGGGGTCGGGTCGCGGGGGTAGCAGCTTCAGTAGGGAGGCCCAGACGTCCCTCTCTCCAGCCACTTGGGCCAGCTCCTCA
The DNA here is from genome assembly GCF_011125445.2 of Fundulus heteroclitus. Taxonomy (NCBI): domain Eukaryota; kingdom Metazoa; phylum Chordata; class Actinopteri; order Cyprinodontiformes; family Fundulidae; genus Fundulus; species Fundulus heteroclitus. The sequence goes on along the minus strand of NW_023397461.1, from coordinate 777,475 downwards.
GGAGGAATCCCAAGGCGTTCCCAGCAGAGAGACATAGTCCCTCCAGCGTGTCCTGGGTCTTCCCCTGGGCCTCCTCCTGGTGGGACGTGCCCGGAACACCTCACCAGGGAGGCGTCCAGGAGGCATCCTGACCAGATGCCCGAGCCACCTCAACTGGCTCCTCTGGACGTGGAGGAGCAGCGGCTCTACTCTGAGTCCTCCCCGGATGACTGAGCTCCTCACCCTATCTCTAAGGGAGAGCCCAGACACACTACGGAGAAAACTCATTTCAGCCGCTTGTATCCGGGATCTCGTTCTTACCGTCACGACCCAAAGCTCGTGACCATAGATGAGGGTAGGAATGTAGATCGACCGGTAAATCGAGAGCTTCGCCTTTTGGCTCAGCTCTCTCTTCACCACAACGGATCGGTACAGCGCCCGCTTCACAGCAGACGCTGCACCAATCCGCCTGTCGATCTCCCGCTCCATCTTCCCCCCATTCGTGAACAAGACCCCAAGATACTTGAACTCCTCCACTAGGGGCAGCACATCCTTCCCAACCCGGAGAAGGCACTCTACCCTTTTCCGGTTCAAGACCATGGTCTCGGATTTGGAGGCACTGATTTTCATCCCGGCCGCTTCGCACTCGGCTGCGAACCGCTCCAGTGAGAGCTGTAGATCACGCCCTGATGAAGCCAATAGGACCACGTCATCCGCGAATAGCAGAGACGCAATCCTAAGGCCACCAAAACGGATCCCCTCAACACCTTGGCTGCGCCTAGAAATTCTGTCCATAAAAGTTATGAACAGAATCGGTGACAAAGGGCAACCTTGGCGGAGTCCAACTCTCACCGGAAACGAGTCCGACTTACTGCCGGCAATGCGGACCAGACTCTGACACCGGTCGTACAGAGACCTGACAGCCCTTATTAAAGGGTCCGGTACTCCATACTCCCGGAGTACCCCCCACAGGATCCCCCGGGGGACACGGTCGAATGCCTTCTCCAGATCCACAAAGCACATGTAGACTGGTTGGGCAAACTCCCATGCCCCCTCCAGAATCCTGCTGAGGGTATAGAGCTGGTCCAGTGTTCCACGGCCAGGACCAAAACCACACTGCTCTTCCTGAATCCGAGATTCGACTATCCGACGGACCCTCCTTTCCAGAACCCCTGAATAGACCTTACCAGGGAGGCTTAAGAGTGTGATTCCTCTGAAGTTGGAACACACCCTCCGGTCCCCCTTTTTAAATAGGGGGACCACCACCCCAGTCTGCCAATTTAGAGGAACTGCCCCCGATGTCCACGCAATGTTGCAGAGCCGCGTTAACCAACACAGCCCCACAACATCCAGAGCCTTAAGGTACTCAGGGCGAATCTCATCCACCCCCGGGGCTTTGCCACCGAGGAGCTTTTTAACAACCTCGGCAACCTCAGCACCAGAGATGGGAGAACCTGACCCAGAGTCCTCAGGCTCTGCTTCCTCAATGGAAGACGTGTTGGTGGGATTAAGGAGGTCTTCGAAGTATTCCGCCCACCGACGCACGGCGTCCCGAGTCGAGGTCAGCAGCACACCACCCCCACTGTAAACAGTGTTGGTACTGCACTGCTTCCCCCTCCTGAGACGCCGGATAGTGGACCAGAATCGCTTCGAAGCCGTACGGAAGTCTTTCTCCATGGCCTCTCCGAACTCTTCCCACGCCCGAGTTTTTGCCTCGGCGACCAGCCGAGCCGCCTGCCGCTTTGACTGCCGGTACACATCAGCTGCTTCCGGAGTCCCACAGGCCAAAAAAGCCCGGTAGGACTCCTTCTTCAGCTTGACGGCTTCCCTCACCGCTGGTGTCCACCAGCGGGTTCGAGGGTTGCCGCCGCGACATGCACCGACAACCTTGCGGCCACAGCTCCGACTAGCCGCCTCAGCAATAGAGGCGTGGAACATGGTCCATTCAGACTCAATGTCCCCCGCCTCCCTCGGGACGTGTTTAAAGTTCTCCCGGAGGTGGGAGTTAAAGCTCCGTATCACAGGGGACTCTGCCAGACGTTCCCAGCAAACCCTCACAGTGCGTTTGGGCCTGCCCGGTCGGACCGGCTTCCTCCCCCGCCATCGGAGCCAACTCACCACCAGGTAGTGGTCGGTGGAGAGCTCCGCCCCTCTCTTCACCCGAGTGTCCAAGACATACGGCCGCAGGTCAGATGAAACGACAACAAAGTCGATCATTGAACTGTGACCTACGGTGTCCTGGTGCCAAGAGCACATGTGGACACCCTTATGCTTGAACATGGTGTTTGTGATGGACAATCCATGACGAG